>NC_061143.1:7774976-8075101 GCF_905220365.1 Vanessa cardui
TATAATCTGTTCAATTAAGAGTTTCTTTCAGTACCTACATAATTATGGCTGTTGTTTTTCTTACTAGTGTTTGTATAAATCGTCAAGTAAACAGCAACAATGTAACTAAAATGTAGTACTGTACTAGAATTAAGTTAAGTAAATTATATAGCGCACCAGATATTTTGTAAGTTAAAGGCTGCGTAGACACTTGTCTCTTATAAAGTAACGTTTTCATCGAATGAGTCGTGTCAATTTTGTATTCGGCTAACTATAAATTGTTTGGTGGGCTCACAATATTATCTAAATGGGATTCTACGTCGACAGTTTAGCAGTCTCTAGTAAAATTACGGACTTATTTCCAATGGAATGACAGTCACTAATAACGATATATAATATAGAAAATTTTGTAGAAAATTATTACTTTACGCAATAATTAAAATTGATTTCGAACGAATTTTTATATTGTATTCTATGTTACTACTTGCTACCGATAGATGGCGTTGTTTAAATATTTCACCTTTCTGAATCGCGATGGCTAGATTTTTTTAAGTTCAAACAACAATATATACATAACATATTGAAAAGAATGTCTTTTTTAATTATTTCCCGGACAATAATGAACATTTCAAAGGTAAGCCGTAAACAATATAATTAAATTTGAAAAGTTCTCAAGATATTTGACAAGATCCATGAGTTACGGCCATTCGTTGTATAGATATTGCAATTGCCAATCGGAATTATCTTGATATCAAAGCGCTTAGAAATTTCTATTACAGTGCACCCGTATTTAGGTATCTGATTGAGAGGAGTAGGCTCAATATATCTCTTCGGGCGTTAATAGCTTCGAACTATCGCGTCCCTATTATTTTGTCAAGCTGCGGATTTATAGATGGCGGGCGTAACGGTAAAATTGTGTTGAGTCCCAGGAACACTAGCTGGCGATGGTGTCCTAAAGGTCGTCTGCGGTGTTATACAGCTGATGCTATCGAACGGGGGGATAAGCTGAACTAAGTCCATTTATAAAAGAGACATGCGAACGTAACATTCAAAGGACATTTAGTAATGGATTTCAGTTGCTATTGATAATTTTACTACTAATGAGATTTACTGCTTCTAAGAATCTAAGAGGATTAAGAAGTACGCAATGCAGTATATTCACAATGAAATCAACATTTTGTGGGCTTAAATCGAAAATACGTAATAAAGTTTAAATATAAGTAACAACTAGAGCATCGCGGATATGCCTTAGTTTATAAATTTGGATTGTACAGTTCTGGTTTATGTAATTGATTGGTTTTGGTTGCTGTTCAGCTCCTTTGTGTCGTATCATCATTATATCGTATAAAGCAACGTCGCTTATCACTTTCTGCCTCTATGTATGCATAGATCTTTAAAATTACGCAATGGATTTCGATGCGGTTTTTTTATAGATAGAGAGATTCGAGATGAAGCATTTTGTATATAATACATATACAATATAGTAAAGAAACTAATTATGTTGTATAATAAGTATCAGTATTGCACTCGTGCGAAGACGGGGCGGGTCGCTACTACTAGCTATTGTAGCTAAGTATATCATTTGTATGAGATTCAATGCAAAAAAAATCACGCCTGACTGGTTTTCATGAGATTAATGTAAATAAAATGTATGATATAATTATATTCAATATGATATAATATAATCAAAATTTTATTTCTTGTATCTAATATATTTTCTATACTTGCCTATTTTAAAATGTATGTTTAATTGTAATGTAACATGAATATGTCGAAGAGCGAACGTATTTATTAAACTTGCATTGCCACACGGGCCATAACAAGCGATTTCACGGCGCAGGCGCATCCTTTAGCCACGGCTGTCTCGATCCGCCATCTTGCCTGCGACAGATTTGTTGCGTCACACGCCGCAACAATATGGAGGATCGTGTTACACTGCCCTAAATCTCTTTGTTCTTTGATTCGCGTGTTCAAACTGTCTGGTGAATGGTGTTGGTAAACATTATTGGAATTATTCGCCGCTCTTGTGTTATAAATGATAGACTTGTTTCAATAGGAATTTGTGCAACCTACCTATCACGTGTCGTGCTAAATGTCTTACGAAATCCCGCATCCACCATAAACATTGTCGTTTCATTTAAGACATGAGGATACTAATGAAATATTTCTTCAACGCCTCGATATTCATAGACATTTCATCACACCCACCTCGCCGGATTGTTTTAATCGACCCTTGTTATTTAATGGCGATTGATTACGATAGAAGCGGTCAGTCGATCGCTTACAAGCTCGGACAGTGTTTGGACACGCGCTGGCGACCGACAACGACAGATCGCGCCGATCCGCGATAAGATGCTATCTGTCGGGTGCGCACGCGCCGCGCGCCGGTTTAGATTGCGCCGTGAAATTGAGACCGATTTATGGCTGTGCCTAATGGCTTTCTCGATTAATTGTCCTCTAAATTGTTGAAATTACAACACTATTAACGTTTTATATTACTTGATATAATTAATAATCATATAACCGTTCTATTTAGGTAATGGTTATTATTTGACTTGCTATGAGTTAAATCTAGACTCTAGATCACTAATTTAACGTTTCATTTATGAACTTACGTTTTAAAAAATATTTTATACGACTGATTGCGTTTGAAATGTTTCCTATCATAGCACATTTAATTTAAATTTGTTTCTGCTTTTAGATTTAAAATGAAAAAATAAACATGTACCTTTGAATGAGAATTACAATACTTTTGTAACAACTATTATATTAAGGATGGATCCGTCGATCAGTCATCTCTCATCTCGTTCCGTAAGTAATGTGGGAATGCGCGAGGCCGCTTTGTTCTAACGCAGCTGCGTCCGCGCACGCATAAATCATATTGGGGTCTATAAAGATCGATACCTTGCTAGATACCGTCGATAGATTTTAATTAGGAACTGTTATATACGATGGAGTAGATAACATTTTGTTTGAAAATTATATAATTTATCCGTGGTCTAATTCTAAAAGTTATTCAGCAATTATTATGTTGTAAACACTGTAATCGATAAGTATTAAAATGTAATAGCTGTTCTAATTTAACGAATTTTTATTTCAGCATTCACTAGGCCGACATGGCCCAGTGGTTACAACGCGTGCATCTTAACCGATGATTATGGGTTCATAATTCATCTCGTGTGCATGTGGCTTACTTCATCGAAATTCTGCCACATTGTATTTATGTATGTATCCACCAACTCCAATGGAACCGCCCTGTGGAATATGTTCTAAACGTTCAACTCAAAGGGAGAGGAGGCCTTAGCCCAGCAGTGGGAAATTTACAGGCTGTTAATGTAAATGGAATTCACTAGGCATATTGTTCAATGTGTTCGTACTTGTAATACAATATCTGCACGGGGTAATAAATGATAATAGGTGAAAAGTTGTATACATTCAAATATTTATTGGTACCTTTGGTCTATATGCATATATACTGCATTTTTGGTTTCGCCTCTGAAAAAGTGTTATAATCAAGCGTTTTCATTTGATCAATAAGAAAACACTTCTCATCGATGTTAAATATTTTTAATGTTGTCAAAATATTCAGGAGTTTAAAGTTAACATTAGGTAAAATATATGTTTTGGTTTCAAAACCGATTCAAACGATTCGATACATTTATATTCCGAAACGATTTCCAGTTGACATTTTGTAACAAAACGAAAGCGATTGACATCGTATATATATTTCTATACCAATATGTAACGGTGGCAAATTCCTGAAGTATTGCAGAGCAATAAACAACACGGTACGTTAGGCTACATTGTACGGAGTAAGCGCAGATGGCAGAGACAACCCATACACTATCTGAGTACAAGGACACTGGCTCATAACTGAGACAGTGGCTAACCTATGGATACCGATCATTATGATTTGCTAATGTCTCTCAGAGTGGTACAGAATTTCCGTGGGTTCCGTGCATAGTGGTACAATTGGAGTTGTTCGTAATTATTATCTTAAAAAATATTTTTACTAAACTAGTTTTTTTTTAATGCTACCTCAAGGTATGTTAGGTATTTATTAGATTAGAGGCATGTACGTAAAGTAATGAAAACATATGTACAGATAACGAGTTAATGTTTCTTGTTAATATTAATATATCGCTAATTCCTTAAGTAGATCAGTGCAATAAACTATCTACAAATGAAATTACTAAACAAGGATTGCATATGTAGTCACGTAAACTGTGTGTAAACTACACAGACATACATACTATATATTTTCATATAAATTTCATATAGGTTGATGTTGACCGCGTGCTATACTAGTAATCGTACGAAAATCAACATCTCATCATATGTATGTATATGATAAATACATGTTAGTAACTTTTATGCCTACAGTACTATTCAAATATTGTAACGTAACCCATGTGATGTAATAAAGAGGCGACAATAATTGAACATTAGGTATTACACTTGAATCGAATGAGTGTCGAATGAATTTCTCAGTTTAAAATTTACTATTTAAGTCTACATATTTTGAGGATACCTACTTCATTTACATATTTTAAAACCATACCTAAAAAAGGTATTTCAATCAATATTTCTTAGGATCTTTGCGATGAAGGATTGCATTTTTACTTTATGACAAATTAATTATTTAAAATAGACACACTGACATTAATATAACAATTTTATATCATGAAAAGTTTTAACAATTAAAAGAGATCATAACTTTTAAATATTCATTTCATCGTTGAGCATCTGGGATACTTTAAATTTTTATAATTTAATTATTAAATTGAAAAACAAAACAACATAATTATACATTTGAATGTTGCCAGATGCATGAACAGAATAAATAAATGTCAAACCAATACCTTGTCTTTTATCATAGTAAACAAGCATCACATTGTATATTACAATTAAGTGGAATGGCATTTTGCAGTGGTATCTTTCTGGGTTGTCCCAAAATTGGCGAGTTTACTAATATGGCATGAAATAATGCTTGCCGTTATCAAGTTCTAATAATATACTATATGCGCTTTCCGAGTCGGGCCCACGATACATTTTAAAAAGCCGTACTGATTTTCCCACGGATGCTTTGAACTTTTGTGATTGTGTACGATTTCTTGTATCGAATAGGCAAATATTTTAAAGAATTTGGTATAAACTAGTTTCCGGCCGCAGTTTCGCCCGCTGGCAGCGTGTACTGGTGTTAGAAAGATAAAAAGTAGCTTATGTGGTAACACAGACTATAAAATCTTTTTGTGCCAAATTTCATTCAGATCCGTTCTGCCTTTCTTGTATAACAATCATCCATCTATCTAATCTTTCGTCTTTATAATATTAGTATTAGATATTAATTATTTAGATAAAACAGCAAAATTCCATCACAAACTTTATTTTGTTTAAAATAGCAAGTCTTCGAAAAATACCCATTTCTAACATCTTCGATAACTATAAAGAACATATCTTAAATTATAGTTGATATGTTTAAAATGTCGATAACTTATGTCGATAATACCCACCACTAGCCAGCTACCGTCCAGAACGTGACCACTTGCGACAAACGGCGCGCGTGACGATTCCGAACGCGTTCCGATATGTCGTCAATAATTTATTAATATATGATTAAGCAAAATTATGATTTGTATTTATTGTTCCGTTTTAATTTATTGTACAATTTTTTGTGCCTCTTTTTTTTTAAGATCTTAGTCTTGTAATTTGATAATCGATCAAAAAATCGATCTGTTCGTTGATCAAGTTTTAATAAGCACTATAAATAGTTTCACATTATCACGGTTAAGTTAATGAGTACGTAGGTACTCTCCTCGGGCATCCACCATTCTCATACATAGCCTTTTGGCATTCTCTCAAATATAAGTAACAAATACAAAATAACGATATTCAGACAGACTGCTTTACTACTTTGTAATATTTTTTTATATTCTCTTGCTCAGGGGTGAAGGAAAACATCGTTAGGTAACCTTTATATGTCTAATTTCAACGAAATTCTGCCACATGTGAATCCAACAGAGCAGCGTGAAGGAACATGCGCCTAGCTTTCTTCTCAAAGAAAAGCCTTAGTTCAGTAGTGGGAAATTACAGCTAAGTATGAGCAGGTTATTGAAATACAATGAATTCTATAGCTTTATCTGACACGTTTACTGCCCTTTTTTAACTTCTCTTGCTGGATGTAATATAAAAATAGGGTAAAAATATACGGCAATGTAAGGAGTATTTGCCATTTTTTAAAACGCCAACATCATGAGCTATGTATGATACTGTACACTGGTTCGCTCAGTAAACTTGCTATATCCAAAAGAAATTCTACATATATACATACAAAAAAAAAACAATATCCAAACCAGATATTTAAGATTATTACTTTACTTTTAAGCTTATAAAAAGTTGTGGATACATTTATTTTCATACTGTCCATCATCTCCACTTATATTATAATATACATTTATTACGAGCAAACTTTAGTAAAATAAAATTGACTATTCTAAGCCTTCATTGCGGATGCGAAGAATGAAAACCTTCCAGATTAAAAGTTTCCAATAAAACTGTCGACAATTATTCCCGGTTTTAACTTCATAAAATTTCAGAAGTCTAACTTCGGTTGAAACTCCTTTGTAGAAACCAGAAAGATATACGATCGTATTCATACCCTCGAAGGAGTTATCCAATTACCTGTACGGATAGTTTAAGTTTAGCATATTTCAGAGCATCCGTTCCAACCGCTTTATGTGCGCAATAACCTAATGTTATTTATTTGTATTTAAAAAGTAAATATATATCACAATGAGCATTAAACCGCAACAGATGAGCCTATAATGTGTATATTTGTACATATAAAGGTTAAGCTAATTAGAAACATCGAGCTCTGAGGCTAAATAAAGCAATATAATGCAAATTGGTCTAGTGCAATAAGATATTCAAATGTAAGGAGTTCAATACGTCTTCGAACGTGTAGCTGATTTATGGATTGAGATTCGACGCGTCAGAAACAAAATGCATTAAGTTAGCGAGACAAAAAGTTGATTATTTACATTTTGGTTTCGATCAATTTGGTATATTGAGCTACTGTTTATTTATTAAAATATAAATCGAAATGAAATTTGGCACTCAATTCATTTTGCATATGAAAATACAAATGCACATAAAAAAGATTCACTAGAATTAAATTCAAATACGTAGTAAATAATGAAGTGATAATTAACTAAAAGAAAAATTAATACAAAAGAAATTGATACAGTTGGAATACTGCATGCATATGTATTGACTTATCTTAAGCATTGTATTGTATATGAAATGTATGAGGATGATAGGAAAACACGTTCGTTTGCTTGTTAGTTTATTGCTAAGAAAAATGTTATGCATAGCATGATAGCAACCGGAATAACAATTAATACGAGCGTTAACCAATCATAGCGATTCCTATAACGTGTATCACAGTATAATTTGTGTATTATAGGTGTATATATGTATGCTTCCCTTACGATCCGTGTACATACGTGCACTAATTCGTGTCGCAACCCAAGTATATTGGACCTTTGGTATTCTGTCAATTATCAGCTTGTTAGTCTCTGATCGATCCTCGCTTACGCTGCTGTGGCGTCGTAACTTACTTAAGTTAATGTGTCAGCTGTGTGAGGTCAACGGGCGGCCCAGATTGCGCTATTTCGCTAGTTAGCGAACGAAATCCACCTATTGTAGATATCCAGATATACCAGAGTAGTTTAATGTTAAGTACTTTATGTTGAATGCTTTTATAAAAACTTTGAAATCGTAATTTTATAAATTTGTAAATTGTATTCAACTCCAGTAATTCTGCTGGAATATCAAAATACATTTTATATCAGATAATTCGCCTTATTGCATTTAAGATTTGGACATAAATAGAAAATGATTTTGAATTTAAATATATGTTTAAATGAGGGTTGCCAGATCGCATAATTGGATATAGAATATAAACTTTGTAAGGAATAAAATAGTGTCTGTTGGTGTGTAATTTCGCAGTAACGTTATGGTATCACATAACTGCTTATATACAATTATATATACCTATATATTTAAAATAAGTTGGCAATACTGTATTGCCATATATATTAACATATATATGGTCTACTATTCGTTAATATTATATAAATACTCTATCTATTTACATAAGGGTTTGGCGATTTGTTAGACTAACGTGTAACTCCAATTTTACGTAAAGGTAAATGCATTTTTGGGATATCGCGGATTTCCTCTACAATAAGTTTATATCTAAGCGCAGCCGTCAAAATAATTTTAGAGACTCAACAGTATTCTATACATACATATAAGTACATTTAACGCCAAATTTTCCCTCAATTACTTAAACGACCAAAAACTCTATATAAAGAGACACACTAAGGAGTCTAGGTAAATTTCTGAAAGTGGCGTGCGATAAAACATATTTTATTCTATATTGCTAAATATAACTTACCTTATGTCTTAGGAATGAAAGATCCCTCACGGGTACCGTCCTTTTCGTGACTTTGATTTCCGTTTGTAGTACTTCCATAGTGCTGATGTCTTGGAAGCCATGATGTTCCAATGCCGAGCAGGTTCTCTGTACTTGTTCTATGCACGGGGAAAAGGAGCAGAACCTACCTCCTGCAAATCAAAGTACACTCAGTTTGAAGATTAGAGTAAAAAATTGGTTTACTACGATACATTAAATAAAAGTGATGCTGTATTTGTATCAAATCAAATCAAACTTTATTCAAGTAGGCTTTTACAAGCACTTTTGAATCGTCATTTTACAATTAAATGAAGCTACCACTGGTTCGGAAAGTAGATTCTACCGAGAAGAACCGGCAAGAAACTCAGTAGGTACTCTTTTTCAACATTTAAAAAATCCAAAGTCATATTAGTTAAATACAATCATTTAAATTAATATATCCTGCTTGGAAGTCAACAGGTATTAACTCCAGGCTTTTCAACCGACTTCAAAAAGGAGGAGGTTATCAATTCGTCTGTATTTTTTATAATCTATAAAATCTTGTATCGAAATAATATGCTTTTTTTACCAATGTGGTTTTACAAACGATTTGAATTTACGAAACGGAAAAGTTAAAAATGTCTGCGGAATTTTAGGATTTTAACTGACATTAAAAAGAAGCAGGATATATAATAATACTGTTATTGCGTTCGGTACGATTCGGTAGTACGGTTCCATGGGTATTCTAACTCAAGCTTTTGTTTTTCGTGTTGAACATTGTTTAGGATTTGTTTGAAGCGTGCTTTTTAGAAAATATATTTGTTTATAACTGGAAATTAGCTACTTTTATAAAAATAAATAATAGTAATAACTTTGTAGTAAATCAGGCCACGTGATCAAAAAAAATGTTTTTTTGTTTTTATAAATGATATCAACGATGTTCGGCAGATGTTCCCTTAGTGTGATAGACTGGCAGTTTCTATAACGGAACATTGTGTTCCGATGATACAGTTTAAACATTTTTACATGGTAAGAGATGCCCGAAACATACCTTTAATGTGCCGCCGGTTCTTATCCGTCAAATCTTATCGACCAATAAGGACAGCGGACGTCACTCACTCTGCCAATCTGAGTTGTTGTACGAGCTTATCGCAACGGGGGGTGATTTTCAAATTGTGTCCATTTTAAAATGTGTATCGCGTGTCTGGGTGATATAATGGGCGTTGTAGCGGTATATTAGCATAATGCGGCCGGATAGAGAGGTAATGAAGGCATTACGGAGGATCTCATGCGCATAGGTGGCAAAATATGTAATATGTTATCTTAATGCATCGCGAGTCACGTAGCTTTGCGTCGATCAGAGCTCTAGGGTGCTTAGTTTTATGGTGGGGACGTAATTGAGAATTATTTCAGCTTGCATGAACTTTAGGAGATGTAATTTGTTTTTCTTTCCCATATTATTTTTATATTTGCTGTTTGGGAGTTATAACACAGTTTTCGGTTTTACTTTGTTAATTACTAATAGTTCTAAAATAAAAATCACAGTGGCTTTATAAGGAGTAAGGAACTTAGCCGAGCGATGCTAATTCATTTCCGGGTAGTATCCGTCTAGTATCTGGCTAGTACATATCATGGTATTTCCAAATTTGGCATTTTTAGCTTCTAAAACGTTAATACTGGCTATTAATATTTATTTATTAAAAACATACCCCCATGCATCTCTTACATTAGACTCGAATAGATAGCAACAGTAGTACTAACTAGCAGCTGTAAATATTCCATTTAGGAAGAGGCTTTCCTCCAGGCTGCTTCACAGTAAGTTGGCGTCTTAATCACACACGTGTGGATTATTTGACGCGTATAGGTTTCACCGTGATGTTTTCATACATCGCTGTTAACGTGACGAGAACATATGATAGTTTCCTTATCTGATTTTTAAACCGCAATCTGTAGTTTATAGCTTTACCTACTTGGCTATTTTGTCACATAATATACCTTCAAACCTTACGCTCATACGAAATGGTACTATTATTATAATAATGGTCTATTATTATCGCTATCTAAAAATATAGCTTAAAAAGGTCCTATTTTTAGATATACAAAAAGAGTAAGAAGGTTAACACTTCGATCCAATAAAGCGGTTGTTTTGATAACCAATCAAAGGTACATAGAGTAGAACAAAATAGCAAGGAAAAGGGTTTAACAATGGCCGTTAGTCATCCTCCGTGGTTGCGACAGAGTAGGTCACGGGACTGGAATGCCGGCTAATTGACAGACTAGTGAGGACATCAGCGCCGGTATATTATACGAACTGACGTTGCTAAAAGCTGAACTATGTGCACAGACTAAAAATATTTTACCGCCAAAATTATAGACCGCCTGATATTGACGGATTAGTGAGCATATCAACTATGCTTAATTATGCGATTTGACGTTATGAAAGACTGCGTTGCATAGTCAAAATGTATACCTTTGAAAAATTCTCAGATATTTATTATCTTTACTGGATATTTTTTATGGAACAAAAAACAAAAAAACGTAAAAAAATTCAGGCTTATATATTATTTCCAAAAATATATCAATAGCGAATAAACGAGAACGAAATATTTATTTTATAAGTAACACATAATACCTGAAGCATACCAAAATGAAAAATAAAAATTCAACTTATAATCTCTGATCTTAATTCATGTTTTTTTTTTTCAAAAATAGAACAAACAATAAAATGTAAACATGTAGACAATAATGCCTAGTGCATTATGATCTTAAAATTTTAAAATAGGTTTCATTAAAAAAAGGCAACACTTTCTAAGAGACTACGTAATCGGAACCTATTCATTGTTGCTATGGTTTGAGCTAACTCTATTAACCATAACAATAGGTGATGAACCAAATAGATAAAACGAGTCTTATTATCAATTAAATAATGTAATTTTTTGAGTTTGAAAGTCGCTACACAATGATGGAGTTATATATTTGTGTGATGTAAATTTTATCTTCTAACGTTTAAGTTACTCCATATACATATTTTGTTACAAAATATTATTAGAACTATACCATAAAAAATAAATATAAGGATGACAAAAATATATTATAAATAAAATAATAAAAAATAAGAAGATATTGAAAATGACAGTGGGTTTACTGCAAACTAGTTCATATCCGGCTAGTACCCGGTTAGTGCATATCATAATAATTCCAAATTTGGCATTTTTTAGCTTCTGAAACGTTAATACTGACTATTAATATTTATTTATAAAAAATATGCACACGTGCACCTACATTAGATTCGAATATATATGTAATATTTCTTTTCTTAATCGCCATATTTATTAAGTAGGATGGCACAGTTGTAAGACATTTACGGACTTGTCTAAAGCAGGGTTTCTAACAACATATCTTAAAATAAGGCTTATAATTTGTTTAAATATATTACTTGTAAAATAATTTAAGTTATATGCCATTTGATCTGTTATAAGCTTTAAATCTACGACCGCTTTCGATGTTATCTTATTACGACGATCTTGTAAAGATGTAATATTAAACTATTGTGATATCGCGGTATAGCTTAACACGTTTGATAGGTCATCCTTGATTGGAGCTAATGTAGGTTTTACGGGGTCATAGAGTCTAATCCTGACTGTGAGATTTTATAGTAACATACTTGATATTTCGTAATATTCCTTTTGTATGCTGTAATCCTAAGTACCGATTTGTATTAGGGATGTAGTGACGTCTCATCGCGTTATCGATAAGTGTTAATTTCTGCAACTTTTTTTTTTATTTAAATGTAGATGGCTTCTATAAGTATTATGTTATAGAGTAACCAAAGTATAGTCACGGTAATATAATCCGAAGTCACGGTATATCTAACGAGACGAGAAAAATGTATTAATACGAACAGCTTTTCCGAGACAAGGTAATTAAATCACTAAATTCCAAATTTATCACTGACAAGAAAAAAAAACTGGCCATGATCCAGGTCCTCGGGATCTACAGCACTACAAGTTACCTACTGCAGCAAGGCAGAGAAAGTTTTTTTTTAATTAATATTAATATAAATATATGTATTAATAATTCGACTCAATATTGTCACTTTCACTGTGAAATTATGGTTTCAATATCAGTCTCAAAATATTAACATTTACGAACTTAGTATGAAAGTTTGCATATTTTCCAAATCACTATAAAAAATCTACAACTCATTAATTTCTTATTAATTTTAAAAGTAATTTTAATAAGAGAGGTTTATCGATATGTTTAACGTAGTACATCACTAGTCATATATATCACAAAAGGTTTGAGTCCCGTCAGTAACAATAGTGGACAATCTATTGATGTATTAGCTTAGATAAAGGTAGTGAAATCATATGTGAGCCCTGTATACAGTTTACCAAGAGGGTTACTAGTCGACCTTATCACAATAAGAATAAAGTTCATTTTGAAATAATTAAAGAGGTATAACTGCTATTTTGTGTATCGAAATAAGGTCGCTTGGTTTACGGATGTTGTATTGTTCTTAAGATTAAAAATAATTAAACCAATAATTGATTTTAAGCATTGTTACTACGTTTCGAATGTTATATGTAATGCAATGATTCTTGTATATTTTGCTCATTTGCTTATAACCTAATTTGTATGCTATGACCATAATGATGATTAAAGATATCTTAACTTTTGTATATTATGTCATAACAACGTCCGTAGAATTCCGCAATGAAAATATATATATATAAAATTTCTGAGTTTATTTCGCCGGTTTTTCTCAGGTTTTGGTGTTTCTTTTCCCGAAACGGTGGTAGTATTTAATTTGGTCATCAATAAGTAATTGTAATGCTTTAACATTGAATAAAGGAATTTGTTTTCGAGTTTAATACTAACCATCCCTTACACCGTTAATCATCATCACCAATTGGGAATTAAGACTTTATGCCTCTTGTGCCTGTAGTCACACTGGCTAATTCACCCTTCAAAGTGGTACATAAAAGTAGTATGGTTGTTAGGCGATATTGATAATTGGTTTAAATAATGGTTTGGACTATTCCCACCGAAAGAGGGCTGATACTACTAACAGTTCTTAAAAAAATATTCTTTATGATATAGGTAAGCGGACGTGCGAATGGGCCACTTGATGGTAAGTGTTAATCACCACCCATAGACATTGTAAAAAATAGTTACAATCTTTTTGACAAGTAGTTTTGCAACAACTTCTAGAACTAAGATGTTATATACCTTGTGTAGCTAAACTGGTTCACTCACCCTTCTAACGGTAACACAACAATACTGCATACTGCTATTTGGCGGTAGAATATCTTATGAGTGAGTGGTAACTAGCTAGAGGGGTTTGCACAAAGCCCTAACATCAAGTAATATTTACTTATAATATAGCATTATTCGTCTTAACTACTTATATCAACTATAGTTTTCCTTCCAAAAATCCGATAACAGATTCGTCGTTTTTACGTCCAAATCCATTAAGAATATAATAGATAATTCAAACTAGATCAGTAACTTTGCGTCAATTCAATGTCAAATGTTTGTAAAAAGGCTGTTGTCCTCTTGTGGCCAAGATCAAGACTGAAGTTAGTTCTCTTTTTCATAAACAAGAGTGCAGGCAGCAGTGTAGTAATGCAGAATTATGGTTTTATAAATTTGTAACGTGCATAAAACATTTATAAATATATTTTTTTCTAATTTTTTCCTGCTCCAATGAAGGTCCTATTGTTCAAAAATTTACTTTGCAAGTACAGCCTATAATTCAAATATAATATGTATGCAATTATTTTTGCAGAGCAAGCATGCATATAGTCGACTCAGGGCAAGTTCGTACGGAACGGGGCGTTCGTCGGGGTGGCCGCGCATGCGCCGTGCCCGCCCCCGCCTGGAGCGCTTACTATTATAAAATACCACCTATAAACTGCGAGGTAATTCAATGTAAACAATCCAACCAATGGTGATTGTGATGTCAAACAATATGTGTTATTCTTAAAAAATAATTTAAACGTTTTGCTTTCAGTGATACAGACCAAATAAGAAATTATACAAGCAGACGAGCTGACTACACTGAGTGGCATTTGCTTGTGCCTTCAGATAGCAAAGGGTGTATAAACTTTTATTTAAAAATGCGACAGAAATTTCTTATTCCACGTGATATTTCACGATTTAATTTTAAAATTTGACCGACTGAAATTAATCACGAGTATTCTCAAGTTCGGAATTTATTTGAAATATAAGCATCGTACCCATTAAAAATATTTCATTTTTGTGTTGGAAATTGTTTACTGGCAAAAAAAATGTAAAAAGTTATTTAACAAAAAAAACAACCGTCTTCAATATTAGCAAATTATTATATTATAACACATTTTCATTATATAAATCGGAATAGATAAAATACTATAAACTATAAAAGACAACATTTTGGCGTACCTATCCTATCAAAACCTAACCTATCTTTGTATGACTATTATTAAACTTTGTCTATTACAATTAAGTATATAAACATTCATATATGTAATTGGTTGTTATATGATTTAAATGTATCATATAACAACCAATTAAATAACCTAAACTGACTTGTATGTAAAAGGATTATAAGGTTCATATCGTTCGTTCGCTCAGAGGATTTGACATCAACATTATTCTGAAAAGTTGTCTCTAAGATGCTTTTAAGATAGATTATCCTATATGGGTTATTTTTTCTAATTTCAAACAATAGTAATACATGCCATATGTGAAGCAAACTCGGGTTAAAATTGCAAAGTTAAAAAATAAAAAGTCTGAAACTGCCTTGCTTTTGCATGCGCTAACCAATATATTTCTAAATCATAGATTTGTATTCAACAACAATAATTATTATTTCTGATAGCCATACTATATACCTTTGGTCTAGGAACCAGGTATTTAATATACTTTTTAATCCACGAATATCCCTAAGATATTGAAAAACACTAATTTAGCGTAACATTAATTTTTGTTATTTTTAATTCAAAAAATTAACGTCGACAATATTATTTTAGTTTTAATGACAAACTCTTTTAGTTGTTTAAAGTCATGATATAATTTACTTTTTAATTTAGTTGTGAATTTTCGCATTAAAGAAAAAATATACAAAGTTATTTTAATGAATACATAAACTGTCGAAGCGCTGTGATACATATATTTTAATCTAGACTTTCGAATGATACATAAGCTTCGTCATTTCTATGCGACTATAAAGCATAGACTGAAAATTAATTTTATTTATGTATTTCCATTTCAATAATAAAAGCTGTCAAAATTGACAGTGAAAGGTAAGAAATACCAATAAGACGTTATCTGTTGATTAATTCAATATGATAATTGTTGTAACGAATCAAATTGTATTTGTTTATCTCTCACTAGCAATTAGCATTGCAAATGCTGTAATTTTTTATTGTTCTGGTAGTTGGTTCAAACTAGACAGCGTTACATAGCATTGATTCGATCTGGCTTAATTTAAACGATTTTATTATCTATGTATATTAATCTTTTATAACTAAAAATGTAACACTCGTATACAATAATAATAAATTGCTTAATATTGTTTATATTATTGCAACAATAAATATTATCGAGAAGCTAATGATTTGGTTCTTTAGAAAACAAGCAAAAATAATATTGATAAGTATTACGGATGACTGATATATTTTTATTAAATTTACTTAGGCTACATGAGGCTTGTCGAACCAGATCCATGATAGCCAAGTTCCAAGAGACGCGTTCAATTAATTTAAAGGGCATTCGTTAATTTTATTAATGCTCGAACCTAAATCTACGATCACAGGCGATGTGATCGCAGAGCCTTCTCATTTTCGAAATTAGCAAATGAATAAAAAAAGAAACTGAAAACCGCCAGCAGAGACAAGATAAAGAAATATACTGAGAGGTGCTGCGTTCGAGGGGCAAGATAACACCATTAACGCCGGGGAGGCTCGCCAACAAAACATTAGAGCGAGAGCGCATATACCCACCAATTAATCTAATGACTTAAAATCCGAGACTTTTATTGAAAAATACAATTTAAGAATGAAAGCATACGGTTCAATTTACCAAGATTCACAGGTTGGAGTTACATCATTAGCTGGAGATGATTTTACGAATTTCGCGCACGCAAGAAAGGGATGGTATGCGATTGTAATGATAGCGAAATGAGTGAAGTAAGTTTTTCTCAGCCACCCAACCAGCAACATAATTAATGACGCTCGTGTCGCAGACGAATTTATAAATTGGGTTTATTCCGTTTTAACAAAGGAGACACAATTGATAGGAACGATAGTCCATCTACGCAAGCTCTACATAATTACGCAAGTTATTTTATGCATAAATATTTTCCTCGACTTATCAATACATTGTCTATGTTCGAAATGACTCGAATGATATAATAAAAATTCTTAAATAGACTAAAATATTTGCTCTCTGAGTCGATTTGGCAATCGAATTGAAAATTTCAATATACTATAAAACTTTATATAGTCGAAAGGATGCGGATTGTACCCATAAATTAGTCACCGTTAAATACTACGATCGTATTTTCCTCTAACAAAATATATATCGAAATCGTCAATAAATTACACCTCTGCTACGTCTAACCCCATAAATCGTTTTAAATACCTTTCCAAACAATAAATAAAAAGATAGCACGGTCGTACCTGTAAAGCGCATTATTTGTTTCGCATATAATAATGGGATATTTAGTGGGCGATATCAGTTAATACGGCGGGTATGGCATAAATCGGCGCGCGCGCAATCTAACATCGCGCCCCGCCCCCCGCGAGTAACTCACTGCTATCTTCCCCGAATATTGTTAATCAGTGTATCATTAGCTCTTGAACGGAACACACTAGTCGCTGTTTATTTAAACTCATGTAACAAACATACATATTTTCTTTACAGATTTAGTTAAGATGGAGTGGATGTAATACGTGAATTCTGGTTTTCAATCTCAGTCAAACCAGTAACCCAAAATTGTCATGATAATTCTGATGTATAATTCATGTCGTACTTGGTGGTGACAGTAACAATTGGTTGAAAAAAACCTAGTCTTCTTTTTATATCTTTGCTCATTAGTAGGTTTTTAGCTTGATACTTTATATTGTAGTAGAAAAATCAAATTATTATTGCGATCGACTGAACGACGAAGACGTAAATGTACAGCGTCATCTATTAACGACTCACGACAATATGGAAAGTAAAAAAAATCCATGATGATGCATATTTTCATTACATATCTATTCCATTATCATAACTTCGAAAGTATTTTTCTGTCTGCTGTTGCTCTTTTAGTATCAAATCACTGAACTGAATTTGATATGAAGCAAGGAAGCTATTTTTTATACCTACCCCTATAAGGACAACGAAGCCGCGGGCGGCAACTAGTTTTCATATGAAAGGTTATTACAATAATGAGTTTATCGTGCCTCCTTAGTTTTATATATAAAAATATTAGATTAAAAATTTATTGTAACTTATTATTTAACTTTCAATATAATAAAGTTGTACACTCTAAATTTGAAAATAGATTAATTACTATTTGTAAAGTTTGGTGATAAATTGTTATGTTAATATTATTTTTTGTGAGAAAAACACATAATGTATATCGTAACTCCTAAGCCGGAGCAGATGGTGGTTGGCGCGCACGATAGCTCCATAGCGCACCATCCGATATAGATAAAGCTAACGGGGAGGCGCTGCTATAAATCCAAAAAACGAATGAAACATTATAATTCTGTCCTGTTCTTGCACATGAAAAATCTAGGCACCTCTATATCTTCTCGCTCTGTACTATAATAATAATATAGCGAATTGGCACAGGAATAACATATTATGAGGGTAACAGCTGATTAATCATAAAAGATAAAAAAAGTTGTACAGTACGTACATACACAACATTTTTTTTTTCATTTTTTCATTTTGTAGGTCTTGTATTTCATTTTGAAGGTTAAAGTATTTTGATTAATGCTGACAAAGGAAACTTAAAATTTCAAAAAACATTTGAAAAATAACAATTCAATTTAAGCATAGTGACATAAAGCATATTACCTAAATTAAATTAGATGAAAACAATGAATCATGGAAATAAAACTATTGTTTCCATTTCTAAATGTTAAGTGTCGTATAATTTTTAAAATAAATAAAATACCTAAACCTGAATTAAAACCAATGACCATTACAAGTCGTTCGCACTACACGGCAATAAAGTATTTTACAAGTGATACAAGAATGTACGGCAATCGGTGAGCGAGATCTCTCGTTGCTTTAACTTTATAAATACAGCGCTATTTATTTCTGGAAATCAGCCAACTCATCAATAAGGGTTCGGGTGTTCGCTGGCTTTGAAAATTGGAGTCTATATTCGTGGAAATGGTGATTGATGAGCTTTTGTTTATTACATTTTCCGCATAGCATAGAGATACTATCTACTGTAACAAATGGCTTGTAATAACACTGAAAATCTCGAGGGAATTTTATAAAGCTTTCATGTAATCTAAGATTTTTAATTAAGTAAGAACTGAACGAATATAGGAAATTTTAAATAATATCTATTTGTAATTCTATACAACTCAGTAAGAATATAATTGAACTTAACCTTTTAAGTATTTGAAATTATTTTGCCCTGTCAATAAGGAAGTGTATCTGAAACTACTATGTCGAATTTGAGTTTTAGAATTTATATCTGATAGTGTCCTCCTGACCAATTGCGATTCAAAAGCGGCCAATTTCAAAGAAAGACAACTGAGCAGAACGTCTTACACGAATGTGTATGCAAATATTTATACATGCTCCATTTCTCCATTCTCTCAATCCAATGCTAATGCTAATCCAAAATCACTGGAGAAAGTTCGGGTACAGAACCAATGACGTTAAGCAGGGTAAACATTACTGACTTCCAAACTTCTGGTTTTGGACCAACACAGAGTAGATCTTAGGATCTCGAGATCTATCTCTTATAAAACAAATATTGGATCAAGACGGTATGATCATTATAATTATCATTATTACCTCTTTAGCTCACAGTGATAATTGAAAGGACTGACATCAGCTAATCAGATATCGATTACGAGTGTTTGTCTTTTGTAACTACTTCCAATATATTTGATCGTTCATATTTATTTGCAATTAGTAATCGATATTCCTACGCGACAGACATGATAGAGGATTACCAACATAACCTGGGATTTAGAGGAAAAACGTGATTCGACTCAGTTACAACAGTAAAAGTGATATATTCGGAAACTAAGTCACGATGTTGGTCATAAAACCTAACACTCAAAAATCTTCGTCACGATGCTTTAGTAATGTTAGTTTACTTAGAAAAGCTGCAAATTCAGTTGAGGAAAATGTTAAAAGACAATCGATGCGTTTATAAAGAGTTGAAAGATGAAAAATAAGGAAAATAATTGAGGCGGGTGACATTTCCGTAGATATTTCCTTATCTTTTGGATGAAATATGTACAGAAAGAAAGGTTTATAGTAGGATCAAAATAAAGAATATTAGCTAGGTTGCTTAAGTTCGTAATATTGGGACTAATCAACATCTTGCACTGGTTAATTTAAAGATTGTTTTATTTGTCAATTTGGTATAATTGTTTTCGGTTAATTTTTCAGAAAAATTGTATTTATTTTGTTTACCACGAATTTAAACTAACTTCATTTGCTCTGGCTGAGATATTCTCGATCGCATTCATAGTTTCATGTAAAAGCTATATTTGCCAACATGAAACTACGAAACGAAACTACGTTATTAGCGTGCTTCAATAGTGACTGTCGTTTGACCTCCGCAACCGGAAACCAGGACAAGTAATAAATTGCGTAGGTAAAGAATTAATAAAGAACGCTCTCAATTATCTTAATGAATTCGTAACACTGAATAATGTTTATATTATGTTAACCGTTAGCAATCTATTCTTCCATTTTGCAATTACAATGGTAGTAATGTCGAGGATTTTACTCGATTATTATGAAAATTATTGTTTTGACCTGCGGCAAAGTATTTATAAAGGAAACTATACAAAAATCCGATAGACTTATCATGCAATATTATACTTGTTATAACAATAACCAGTTGTACGCAGTTACTCTATTACTACGAGTATTAACGCTGGTTTGATACAATGTATCGATGAATGGAGTAGGTACTTCGTGGTAGATCTTTGTGCATGCCTGTCTAGATAGGTTCCATATGAGTAAATACTTGGGTACTTATTATGCCACCAAACAGAAGTACTCAGTATTGTTGTCATCCGATTTAAAGGGCGAGTGAGTCAGTGTAACTAATAGCACAAGGGACATAAAATGTTATTTCCCAGGGTTGGTGGCATATTAGCGATGTAAGAAATGTTAATTTTTTTTAACAGGGCCATTGTATAAGTTGGAAAAACTTATTATCAGGTGGCCTGGCAGCTTGTCCGCCATTCTTTATATTTTTTTTAAATCAGTACATAAATACGGGTTTATAGACTACATTTATATAATAAGCAGATACTACTCAACAAGGAAGAAGATGACTATGAACGTTACATATTTTACACGGATAGTATATAATTAAATCGGCGCTTCAAATGGAATGCCAGACATAATACGACATATTCTAAAGGTATCATGGATGTTAAAGATTTAGAACAAAACAACATCTTTTAAAATTGGATGAGTACGGGAGAAAGAGATCAGACAATATTTCGTACAATTCATGTGAATTTAAATGCAGGGAAATTGTATTTAATGTATCTTTAAATTGACACAGTAAGTAGTACGATAAAATATGCGCCTACCTTTAGATTTATTTGCTTATATGAGCTCTGCGAGGTTCCGGATTCCGTGTACAGACAGATATTACTATTTTATAGTTTATTGCATTGTAATTTATTGAAAACTTTTCGTTGCTATGCGGTGACACTGTATTTATACGAAATAGCCCGTTCCATATTTGTGATTTGTAGAATAACAATTTGTTTTAATATGATTATAATATGACTAAATGGTCACTATGCGTATGTAGTTACCTATATTTAATAATACACATTAAAATTAGTCAAAAGTGACCTCATATATTTGGCATTTAAACCTTATACAAGAAAAGAAATTGAGTAATGCAGACAGTATCCTTCGTCTTTTTCTTTCTCAAGTATGTAATTGAGTAGTGTTATCGAAATATGAAGGGCTTTGCATGTGAATTTGCCTTGCATATTATTTAATTTAGACTAATCCTTCGTATTATATATTTTTACGGTCGCATCAAGATGCAACATAGTAAAAAGTCAGCGACACATTCCGAAGATAGTCTGAAAAAGGTCATCGTATATCAAGGTGCGACTACGCGATTATACGGTAGCGCGACACCGTTGTATGTCGAGTGTTGCGCGAACATGTTGCCCGCTCCTTATACGCAATGAATGGCCGACTGTGCGTGTAGGTCGTCCCTATACGGCCATAAACCCGCAATTAGAATCTTCATTATTTTTTATTGGATAAATTAAAAATATACCCGTATTAATATACATAATGTTTATATTATATATGCCATTTACAATATCTCCGAAGCGAGTATGCTTACACTTTCGTTTTCATTTACCTTAATCGTTTATAAAATCATTGATTTCCGTAGTGCAACTGTCGGCGCTTTAGTAAATCATTAAGGGACGTTCCAATACCTCTCGGGTCGTACCGGAACGCATAAGGCAATAAAACTCATTCACACGTTCGTCAACTTAACAGGACCTTATTAAAAACAGTTCGCTGAATCGATTCCATATCAATACATTTCTCGATCTGATCTTCTCGATTGAAATTAATACAGTGCGTTTACGCGGCATGAGCTTGATTTAAGCACGGTTAGATATTTAAATTTATTCGTGTTCCATTTTGTGAATACTAGAACTCCATGTAAAACTTCGTTTGCGTGTAATTTATTCTAATGTCACTGCATTTACCATTGATTAGTAATCGCTTAGATATGGATATTTTGCTTTGATAGAGGCACAATAGAACTAAAATCGTGTTTACAAGACCAATGCTTAGGTAAATCAAGGTTCTGTGGAGTCTGCGACTTCAAGATGTCTTCTAAGTTGCGATTGTGATAATATTCGATTTATTGTTTTAATTCTTTTAGTAATATCTTTAAACATTATAAAATAAAAATAATAGTCGTTAAAGTATGTATACAAGAGTGAATACTTACAATTATTTTAGAATTTAAGAAGACTTACGATTAATATACCTATAGCTTTTAAAGTTAAATTCTAAAGAAATATATATTCGACTAATTTGAGAATCTTTTAGACTTTTAATGATGTTTTCCTTTGTCGCAAAGACATTTAAAATTTCTTGTTTTGCGTGTTAAAGATCTTCTCGGGAGCGTGCTAATTCATTGTTTGTTTATACGGGATAGGTCATCGAACTAATGTATGCCCGTTAGAAATAATAAGACGGAATCCACCTGTCGGGGGTCGGTCCGTGGGAACGAGCCCCTAATTACGGCCGCCCTACAACGAGTCTAATTCGCGAGCTGCGTGCGCGCACCTCGCTCTCACGCACGCATTGTCTTCTGTAATTGCCGATCCTGTTCAATTTGTTGGATTTGTTGCCTCTCCGCACTGTGATTCCTTTAAGTGGCCACTTTCAATTGGCTAAATAAATGGCGCTTGCCCAACTAAGAAATCTATAGCTTTTTACTGCTTGTGAGTTTTATTTCATCTCGTTAACTGTATTTTAGTTGACAACTTTAGTAAAATATATATCATTCTTCTTCTATGTTTCCTTATTAATTGCGAATTATTCGAATCACATTTGACATTATATTTTCTTAACAACTATTGTTTAATTATTAGCAATAGAAGTTAATAATGATTTTGGTGATTTAAACAATGTGTAATTTAGTTCATAAAACAAAGTTACTTACCGGTCATTCTCGGTAGAATGTACATTCCAAACTGGTGACCACTCTGTATTTAATTGAATCTTGTATATATAAATTGAATCTTGGAAGAGCCGACGCGATCTAGTATTTTATTTCGTTTTTTATATAATAATTCATTGAATGGAAGTCTATAAATTTTACAGTTAATACTGAATATACTCGGAAAGCTCCAAAAGGCTGCGTTGGCTGTGCAGGGCGTTACGCCCTGGGGCGGCTGATGAAGACATCATGTAGCGAGCTAATTGATTAGTCGCGTGACGACAGCCGAGGTGTGCAGACGTGTTATTATGCGACGTTAGATATGGGTTCTTCTTTTGAAACGAAGAGATGTTAGCATAACTTATATCTAATAGCTTAAAATTAAATGCACACATTTTAGAGACTAGTTAGTCGCATATAACAACATACAATTTGTATGTCCTCGAATTAAACAGATTCAAGGTGAAACATATAGCAATAACAATTATATATCTATATGTAGATTAATAGATTAGTCTACCATTACATAATATCGGTACAATTTATTAACTTTAATGAATAATGAATGTGTTAGTCACGTTTTACTAATTTCTACTTTACAACTATGATATATAAGTGCGTATAAATGCATTTCGATTTAAATTTTGCTAATAAAACCCATACTAGTTTGATCTGACTTCAAATTCCAGAAATGATTAAGTTATACGAATAACAATCAAAGCAATATAAATAAAATATATTCTTTGAGATTATAATTGATTACGCTGAACAGTAATTAAGAAGATAATGAGTAAGCAACGCCGATAATTCATATAATTGCTTAGTTAATCTATTGCAAGGGCTTACAGCGATCTCATTTATTGGAATAGGTGCATTTATTATATCAGTCGGTATGTTTTTCTGATATTGTGATATAATTTATTAAAAAAATATTTTTATATTAATACTTAATATGTGATACTTATATCTCGATACAATTTAGTAAAAGTGAAGACTCCTATCTTTATTTAAATACCTACAAGACTATTATAGTATGGATTTTTGTATGTATTTTAATATTTACATCTAAGCTATGTATGTACCGATTTGTAACGAAAACGTTAAAATAATTTAGTCTAATATTCCTTACAGACATTCGAGTAAATTTAATGAAACATTTATTAGTACAATAATAAAATTTGTAAGTACAAATAGATAAGGCATAGCGTGCTTCGGTCCATTTGCTCACAGTAGACCAACACGCTGATCGCCGGAGGACATAAACAAAATTGTTTTAAAACATTCAACGCGTATTAATTGCGAACATAAATGATTTTAATGCGAAATATTTGTTTAATGACTTCTAATAACGAACCGAGGTTTATGTGGTATACTTTTAAATATTGAAAGTATAAATGTATTTGAATAATGTATATATGTGTACAATCATAACGATATAAGTTTTTAAAGTAATAAATATAAAAAATAATTGCCTTGCACAAACTAATCTCTCCATTTATTGACGAAAATCGCAGTAACATCAGTAGTGTAAAAGTTCTTAGCGTACGGACGGTGGGAATCGACTGTGTTTTATACTATATAGAGATTATAAAAGTTATTTTAAATAACCATGTTCATTTAAAATATTATACAGATTAAAGTAAAAAAAGTAAAGTAACAGCCTGTAAATTTCCTACTGCTGAGATAAAGCCTCCATAAGGAGAGGGTTTGGAACGTATTCCACCACGCTGTTCCAATGCGGGTTGGTGGAATGCACATGTGGCAGAATTTCGATGAAATTAGACACATGCAGGTTTCCTCACGATGTTTTACTTCACTGCCGAGCATGAGATGAATTATAAACACAATTAAGCACATGAATCAGCGGTGCTTGCCTGTGTTTGAACCCGCAATATTCGGTTAAGATGCACGCGTTCTAACCATTGGGCCATCTCGACTTAATCAATTATAAGAAATTAAGAGCCAATGCCAATGGATATGCTAGATGTTCACATTTGCTACCAGGCTGACTGGGTACCAATACGAGGAATCTCATCTGATGGAGAGTGATTACCACTGCTCACGGGCATCTGCAACACCGCGGGCTTGTGGGTGCGTCAACGGCCTAAAAGCCTTAAAAATAATGATTACGTGTTTTATCTTGAAGGTTTCTAAGTCGTTTCGGGAAAACCTGGTGGTGCTTGCCTGGGTTTGAACCCGCAATCATCGGTTAAGATGCACGCGTTCTAACCACTGGGCCATCTCAGCTCATATACGGATTGTATAATGTCAAATTCAGAATGAAATTCGATAATACCTTGTTCATTTTAAACAGAAAACACTATTAAATAATTTAATAGTGAAGGAAACCTAACGTTGGATACATTTCTGTCAACTAGTAGCTTAGTGGCATAGTCCAATGAGCTCCAAACTGATATTTTAACTCTGATAGTTGTTGCTTTGCGATTAAGTGTCCTTAATTATAAGCTTAAAGTATGTAGTGTTAACACACAAAATCGCATGTGAAGAAGTCGATCTATTACATGTACTTCTGTTAGTCTTTGCCTTTAGAGTAGTACACTTATTATAAAGCTTCAATTACATCGATATAAAAAAGCATCGCAGAATGTAGGATTACAATAACTTACAGACAAAACAACACTAAAGAAGATAGGGTGACTTTTATTTAAAAACGACTAAGGGCTAGCTATATAATAAATTCCCACGCAAAAGTACCGACTTTAAAACATAGGCGGATAATAATAAACAAGCGGCAATCGGTGTAAATTACCCACGGTCGACAGCCGCATTTATGGGCGACGTCTGGTGTATTGAAACTAAATCATTTCAACGTGACCCCACCCGGTCACAAAATACAAATAACTTCGCTAATGAACTTTGATTAAAAATTGATTTATTATTTTTTGCACCTATCACCGCTAAGGGCTTATTGTAAATTATCATTTTATACGCTGTAAATTAAATCTACGTTTGAATCGGTTTATGAATCATTTCAAAGTTTTGATATAAAATTGAATCGAACTTTTAATGCACTTTATATTAACATGAATGTTAAAAGATATTTTGTTTTATACATACTGAATATGAGTTAATAACAATGGAACCGAGCTATAATATGATAAACTGATTAATTAAAAAAAAAATAAGAATTCGAAATTATAAAACGAAAATTTCCATATCAATTGGGTAGGTATGACTGTTAATAAATGTTTTAAAATAACAATAACTAATTAACTAAAATAAAAATAAGAATTCGAAATTCAAAAACGAAAATTTCCAAATCAATTAGGTATGACTGTTAATAAATGTTTTAAAATAACAATAAACTAATTAACTAAAATCGAAATAAGAATTCGAAATTCAAAAATGAAAAATTCCAAATTAATCTTTGTATGACAGATAATAAATGTTTTAAAATAACAGCATTACGTTAATCAATCGGCGCGTGCCAGACACGTACCAACGTATAGCTAGTTATCTACGTAAGCAATATAGTGACGTGTGCGGTATGCAGGGAGCGGCGAGTCAAGGCGAAGGGTCGTAGAAAGGAGTCTGACGTCTGTATTAATTTTATACTTTAGTTATTATCGTGCCACGGACCGATTGTTCTGGTTCTTGTCTTATGTAAAACAGCCATGGAAGTTATGATAGGCTGTGATAGCTTGGTTGGATTTAAGTTGTAGCAATATATCAATCGGGGTAGAGATAAACTGGTTGACGAAAATACAGTCTTGTTTAATTGTTTAAACAATGTTCGAGATAACTGAGACTCCCGAATTTAGTTGTTTCATATATGTATTATTATAGCTATGTTTTGATTAATGTGTATTGAATTTTAAGTTTATTTGTTATAACAGCGAAGACCTAATAAACTTTTTTTTAAATTTATTTATAGCGAAGACCTTAGAAGTTGCTGCTAAATTGACGTATACTTTATCCAAATAACTTACATTATTAAGACCCTAGATTCTGTTTAGAGTCATCAATTCGATATTGGAGATACGATTAATAATTTACAAAAACTTTATATAATCAATCACAAATATGGAATTCGATTTAGTTGACGATAAAATACGTACGTAGATAACACCATGCAATAAATTAAATCTAGTATCGTAAATAAACCAGTGACCTAAAAGCAATGAGACCCAGACACAAAACATAACTTTTGCATTATGACAATCATAGCGAAAATATTGCCCCACGACAGGACAAATATGTCATTTTGTTATCTATTTAATAAGAAATTTATGAATTCCCTTCATTTAATTGTGTTAAACGTTATGATAACCTTTTCATTAACTGAAACTAACCTTCTATGAGTTTTAATTATTTATTTGGCGCTTACTCCTTTTTGAATTGTGAAACGATTATATAAACTTGTGGGTTACCATCGAAACTTTATTAAACTTTATTCAAAATATTTTTAGGTATTTCAAATCCTATGACAGGGTTTGTTTTGATTTCATTTCATTTAAGCCTGCAATCTCGACTGCACATTTTAATCTCCATCGTGTCTTCTCCATCACACGTGACATTGGCGAAATAATCTGTGCCCTCTTGGCACAAATAAAAGCCATATTAAAAAAAAAATGATTTCTTTTAATTGTAAAATGATGAAACCTTTTTTAAATCTCAAATACATTAGTTCTCTATAGATGGTCAGTAACTTTTTTCCGCTTTCTCAAATTAATTCTTTATTAAATTATAATTTTCTGCACATCAACGGCTGGAGCTCTTCAAAATGGCACCATAAACGATTTCTTTGTGTGATCCAAAAAAAAAAAACAAAAAACAAACAACAGCCTGTAAATTCCCACTGCTGGGCTATAGGCCTCCTCTCCGTTTGAGGAGAAGGTTTGGAACATATTCCACCACGCTGTTCCAATGCGGGTTGGTGGAATACACATGTGGCAGAATTTCTATGAAATTTGTCACATGCAGGTTTCCTCACGATGTTTTCCTTCACCGCTGAGCACGAGATGAATTATAAAGATAAATTAAGCACATGAATCAGCGGTGCCTGCCTGGGTTTGAACCCGCAACCATCGGTTAAAATGCACGCGTTCTAACCACTGGGCCATCTCGACTCTGTGTGATCCAATCGTCCAATAATCACTGATCGATATTGGACAAAAATCGGCTTACGACTAATAAATATATAAATTTATATACACATTCACATTGTAACAAATATTAACCATATTGTTCATACTCAGAGGGGCACGAAGCCTGCTATTTAGTGATATAATGTAAAATAATGTGACTGACTTGACATCAAGTCGGTTGTAAGAGGCTTGGAGAATCAAATATAGAGGGAAAAAGTATCAAAATTTTAGGGATTAAACAAAAACTGTTCTTAAAATTCTGTTGGCGAAGTAAGTTGTTAATATTCTAATATTGTTACTATTAATAGTAACAATATTAGTCCATGCATAATAAATTAAATTTTTGTATATTACTTACTACCATTAAGTATTAAAACTTGGTATTGTTGAATAGGTGAGACAGTATTTAATTGTGATTATTAACAATTATTGTTCTATTTTTTGACTCAGTAGAGATTATTTTGAAAACAAATAAACTTCTATAATTTAATGTTTTTTTTTTTAAATAAATATGTCTCACATTTCATTTTGTATCTACTACTGTTTAATTATGATGCATTTATTATACAGTAATAAGGCCTTTAGTTTCATTAACATTGTTCCCATTCTTTAATAGGTCATACTGAATAATCATAGCCCAGGTTTGATTTTCACTTATATCTCTATTTCTTTATGTACTATGGTATATATACCTTGTTATGTCCGATTTATTTCTACTTAAGGTGGAATAAGCGTAAAACCTTCCTTTGACGAGGAGATGTCTGGTCAATATACTATAACTATGTTACTTGTTTCTTTTTTATTTGGCTTAAGTTTATGCAAAGATTTTATTGTATCGATCATATTCATTCATGTTATTACTAGAATTTCCTGAAGTTGAAGATTAATAGACAAAACGCCGCCAGCCACTATTATTACGACTAGAATAAATTAATAGTTACATTTTCTCGCTTTATAAATAAGCCTATTAATTCCGTAATATGTTGTTATCATTAACAACGAATTTTATTATAATTCTGAACGATTAATTGTGTTTTAATTAAAACAATTTATCGTCACGCCTTACATACTTTAGCTGTGACACTATTTACTGATTTTATTGAGTGCGTGTCACTGGATTAATACGTAGTTATCTGTTTTATATATTCCAACAACCTGACATATGTAAAACCATTTAAAACCTTTATATTTTTTAAACTTTAACTCAAAGATTGTCATCTTCATCATCATACTGAAAATGGGATATTTATATATTTTTATATATTGTTACTGGCGCAGTAGGAAGTATGAATTAAGCACGACATCTATGACTTTATGTCCTTTGTGTCTATATTTACTTTGGCTTATTCAGCTTCAAGCTAAGACAATCATTATTATATGTAATATAAATATTTGTGTTCGGTAATAAAGTAAATGTTGTACATATAAAATCGATTTATATCATCTCTACCACAAGGATGTTAGTCTCCTGTCAACCTCTAAAATCTAGACTTATTTCAGTATATCTGATAAATTTATAACAGCATAAATAAATTAAATCAATATATGGACGATGTAAATAAGTATTTTTAAACGATTAATATAACTGGAACTAATCTAGAAAACATTAAACAAATTCATTATTAATAGACATTCTATCAACTATCGGCCGGTCCAGTTGTAATTCAGTTAAGCAAACAAAACGCTGTATTAGTCATATGCTCTATTGTCCATGGCTGTCGTTCTGAGCTTTATCTTAATTGACCACTATTTGATTTAGTAGCGCAAACACTGCCAACGATCAACGTACACCGATTAAACAGTAACGAAGACTTAAGTTATTTGAATTACGGTTTAAAATTGAATGGCAAATGTTTTAAAAATTGGATGGAACGATGTTGTATTTTGAAAACATTTACAAATCAAAGAATTCGGCAATGGAAATTTGAACTGAGCAGGAATAGTTCTTATGATAATAAACATAAAGATTAATAGTTTGGACGCGAGTGATTTGATATGTTTGTCGTAGAACGCTGGCCGAGCAGCGCCTGAGGGGACAGCCTATCATGTGGCTATTACACTTATGACATGTATTTGGAAAGTAACAAGGATATAAGATTGTTATCGTCCAAGTATGCGAATCGAGTCCCCTGCAGGGGTGCGAGAAATATGTATGAAATGTTTTCGACAATTCCTTGATCGTTATCTGTAATTGTAGGATTTGATAATAATTAAACGCGTTGGGAATGTTGCGTTAGCTAATTTATCGCTTCGTGTTTTAGCGGAATTGGTTCATTCCGAACTGTGGTTTTAATTAAATTAAAAAAATAAGGAAGTAATAAGTCTATTAAAACCTCTAACGATAAACCTATATAATTATAGAAAAGCTGTATGTATTTAATTGTTGTAATCACACCAATTAGTGCTACGATTAATAAGCTAACCAAAATGACGAATTACAGCTTACTAATACTGAGTATCGAAATTTGTCTGCGATACCTATGTCAATCATTTTGTATGAATTTCTAAACAATTGTTTTAATGCTTTTTTATAATAAAGAGCAATACAGTAATACTATACATTACATATGAAAAATTACGAATACTGAAGCAGGCTTTTTCAACATAATGCAAAATTTTTTTTACTAAAAGTTATTTAATTAATATCGGTTTAAATCTAAATCTCTAATCTCAAAAATATGCTTACACATATTTGTCGTTGCTTATAGGCCACACCTACAAATGAGTAAACATTGCACCATATACTTAAAAAAAAAAAAAAACAAAACTCATCAAACCTTTCTAATATTAGTAACGGATACATTTTTTTAAATGGAATCATTTATTCATCTTTAAGGTTTTATATAATAATTGCAATGAATGACCACAGAGTGCAAGGTGATAATATTGTCAGTTATCCGTAAAGTGTTGACAGTTGACCAGTTACGAGATTGGCGGAGTCATGATGATAGTTACGATGTTGATTTATAACTTACACTTGCAATTCTTGCTGCAGACATTTATTTAAAGTTGAATGAATTTACGAAGTGTACTTGGTCTCGGTGATTTGATACTCGATTACGCATTGAGTAATGTTATCGTAACGAAAACTAAAGTGTTAATGCTGTTATTAAATAAAATTTTGTCTAAATGTTAGGTCTAAATTGTATTATATATTATTTACAGTAAATGATTTATAAGAGGATTTTGTAACGTAATATTTAATCACAATAAAACATATGATTTTTAAAAATAATTATTACGAAAATAGAATCAGTTCCTTATTTGAATTTTGTTATTCTTAACTATACTTCTGTTACTTGGTGGTAGGGCTTTGTGCAAGCCCGTCTGGGTAGGTACCACCCACTCATCAGTTATTCTACCGCCAAATAACAGTACTCAGTACTGTTGTGTATCGGTTTGAAGGGTGAGTGAGCCAGTGTAACTACAGGTACAAGGGACATAACATCTTAGTTCCCAAGGTTGGTTGGATATTTCTTACAGCGTCATTGTCTATGGGTGATGGTGACCACTTACCATCAGGTGGCCCATATGCTCGTCCGCCAACCTATACAATAAAAAAAAAAACTGAAAAACATACTCCATTTCCCATTTCAAGTAATTTCGATATATATGTAGATCCGCACAATGTACTTCGGCTACAACTTCTGATTTTCTGGTTTATCTAGCATTTGTGCATTTTGCCCTTTTGAAGGTATATCACATACGATGCGATTGTACTTTTTTATTATAAAAAGTACTAAGTATAATGATACGAAATACTGTACATTATTATGTTTAAAATAAAAGTACGCATTGAATTAAATTAGAACAGTCAGAGAATGACCCACGAGTGGACAATGGTCTGTCTGATGGTCTTGAGAAATAGCTCTTACTTGGAACTAATTTCATCACTCTATTTCAATGTGGATTAGTGAATCATAAGCAAGTTAAAGTTGAATTATAAAATCAAAAAAAAATATTTGTTAACTTGAGATCAGTATTATAAATTGAACTGAAGAGTTGCGAAGATAGAATAGAACACAATCTTTCTCAAAACAGATTTTAACTACTTACCTTACTTAAAAATACAAAACATATTTAAAGCATAAAACATAAGAAACTAATCTATCCTCACTACATTATGAGTTCAACAAAAAGATACAAAGCTGCGCTAAAATTCGTAACCCTTGTAAAGGCCAGTTCGTTTGGTTAAAGCACAAAAGGTGCTATTTTTCAGTTGAAGATAACGTCCTAACCGAGACAGCTGAGGCAAGGGGCTGTCTTATTAGACTTTCGTTCGTTCTGCGTCTAGACCACCATGGGAGAGGGCTCAGTTACATTGATATGTCATGTTCCAAGACCAGACATTTGTAAGTGTACTAAATGCTGCGATTACGGCCGGACACTTAGTAAGTGCTAGTAATAGTGCTTGGGTATCATTAAATGCCCTTTTTGTGGAATGCGCATTCCTTTGATTAAAATGTTTTGTGCATACCGGGAATTATTTAACGTTCCGATTTCATATGAGGGTATAGCAATGTTTATACAATTTTAGTGTCTCTTAATGCTGTTGACAGACTTTCTAATATTCTTACGAAAACGAACAAGCTGTCAGAGGGTATAAAGTATCGCCTATTGGTTAGAATACAATCCAATCCTATGTATAATTAACCATAGTAAAATGAACTGTATTATCCATTTGTACACATTAGGTGTATGAATGAGGTTTACAAAGAACAGTACAGATATTTCTCAGCCATTGTTAGCTTAGACCATCAGTGTGTCGACGAACCATTTATTAATAAGACATATTTGGACAACGGTCGACGGACGATAAATAAGCCTATTGAAATCATAGTGTACCGAAAGTCTCGTTAGATACGCCTGCGATATATATTTAACGACTATTGTATCAATATGTTTACAATGCAAGTCGAATTCGAATACGTTTAGAAATATTATTACATACACTCAAACTTGTAAACTAATATATGAACTATAAATAATAATAGTGTTTTACTTAATTTGAAGACGAATTTGAGGCATCTAGGCTACGTCTTGAAAAAAGATTTAACATTGTTATGGAGATTGTAACGTTAGCTATTTAAATATAGTGCATTCTAGTATTGGTATAGTAATATATCATATACTAGTTTTCAGCCACAGCTTTGTTCAGCCATACCTTCTCCTCAAAGGTCTTAGCCCTGTACTGGAAAATGTACAGGCATTGTTGTTGCTGTTGTTGAAGGGATAATAAGTAACCTATATCCTAATCCAGACTTCAGGCTATAATGTATCTCAGTGTCAAATTTCATTAATATCTAGCGTGATCGAGTGAAAAATACCCAAGCTTTCGCATTTACAATATCAGTAAGATGTGTTAGACTTAAATAATATGATAAATTTAAAATAATATGATATTCCAAAGAGGCTATGACGAACCTACAAATATACACAAGAGTGATCTCATAAGGGTTTTCATAATTATCGCGTTCAAGTATACAAACCCTTTATATGGATAATTCCAGTATATACAGTAGAAATTTACCTTATTGTATTATATATGTACCGATTTATAAAGCATAGTTGTTTAAGTAATATAATAGTAATTGACTTCGATTACCGTATTTAAAACTTTATCACGTATTCCACATCTGCGTTTAAAATATCTTCTAAAGATATATCTTTATGATTTTTTTAACATATTATAAATTTGCATTCACGTACGTCTTTCATAGTTTGCCATATTCATACACTCTTTTTGAGATTTACAAAGTTATGTAACCATGACGGTCTCACGTAAAAAATATTATTTAAATCAGTCTAGTATTTCCTGAGTCTAGCGCGTTTACCATATTAGCTTTCTACCTTTATAATATACATTGTAATGCGTTTTATTTCACCTATTATGCGTTTATAAATCAAGTAAATGTTGGATAACTATAGATACATATAAATCATATCAAAGTTCATTTAATATTAACTTTATTTTATATACAATTTGAATTAGTAACCACAGAGGTCACCAATGTCTATAAGTATATACAGGGTGTTTTGTAGAGGGTCCGACAAATCAAGTGGGCGTGTTTGGGGGCCCATTTTGAGAATATAAGTTGGCCAAACATAGTCAAAACCGATCCATGTTTATAATATTTTTTTTTTATTATTTTTTTTTGATTTTCACCTAAATTTTACCTACTTACCTCCATAACATTTTTAAAATCTGTTTTAGACTGGATATTTTTACTTTAACTTGGTCTCTAATACATATTTAGGCATCGAAAAGCAAAATTCGATAGAATCAGAGCTAATTAACTGATGTTGCGGTCATCAAGTAAAAAATAAAATAAAAAACCACATCAAAGTTCAACTTTGACAATGATATTTAAAATAAATAAAAAAAAACCGCCTTCAAAAATTAACTAAAAAGAAAAAAAATAATCAGTTACATCCATATCCAATTTACGATTTTTTAATCACCTCTCAAAGTCGGTGCCAACATTGCTATATATGCATAAAGGTACATAATACATACATACAAAAACTAAATCTATTTATTGTATAGATGACACCATTAGACAAACCTTACTATCGATACAAATTAAATGATTTCAATATAGGAATTTATTTACTTTGTTGGCACCGCCTTCAAAAGGTGATTAAAAAATCGTAAATTGGATATGGATGTAACTGATTATTTTTTTCTTTTTAGTTAATTTTTGAAGGCGGTTTTTTTTTATTTATAAAAATTTATTTACTGCTTTTCAGTGTTGTTTTGTTATTTATAATTACAATTGGTAGTGTTTGTCATTCACTTTAATGCCGTTAATCATTGAGGAGTTCTCCTGGTAGTCCACCATCAGCTAGACTTCATGATAGGCATGTTTACTAACATCAATTGCTTGACGACTATCTTAAAGAAATAGAACTAAGCCCGTAAAATAGTTACTTACTAATAGGTTCTGATTACTAGTTGTGGTCTTCATCATCAGTTCCACTTCATCAAATGTCACTTTTCGTGAGCATATAACCAAGGCACTTTGAATAAAACCGAAATCACTATAGGTGTGCCTATAAAATTTGAGGAGTTCCCTCGATTTCTCCAGGATCCCATCATCAGATCCTGATCTCCTGACAATGGGACCACCTGTAAAACATGCCCTTTCAAACAAAAAAAGAATTGTCAAAATCGGCCCAGCCATCTTCGAGTAATTCGGTAACATACATAAAAAAAAAAAAAAATAAAAAAAAAAAAAGGCCCCGACGAATTGAGAACCTCCTCCTTTTTTTGAAGTCGGTTAAAAAAAACGTAAGCAATTCTGGTATAATATCATAAAGAAACAAAACTCATTAAAATTGGAAAGTAGCCATATTAGAAATCGTTCAGTGACTTGTACATTCGTATTGAAACATAAAGTTTTCTCCCGAAGGGATATAAATAGGGTATCTTAAATTCGAAGCCATTTTCCTAGGATGGTTTTATTAGGGCACTGTCTTAAAGACGATTAACGATTAATCGTTCCTAAGACAGTAGTCTAATAAAGTGGTGTCCCAGACCTAACCCGGGGATACTTTACCGTGACAATTTAATTAAGCTCTTATTTAAAATGGGCTATAAGTTGTATTAATAGCAGTACATTTAAGACTACTTTATTTATATATATGTACTAAAGGAAACACATAATGAAATTAAGTAAAACCGAGATGACCCAGTGGTTCAAACAAGGATGTTAACAATGTTAATCAAATTTCGCTAGTTCGAATACGGGTTACATGAAAATTTAATGGTGGTGACCACGGTTGGGTTTCTAGTTCATCACGACTTCAAAACTTAAGAAAAAAATCTTAAATAATTATTCAAGTGTCAAATTTCCAACCAATTAGAGTAACGTAATGGAATAAGCTGCAAGCCTTATTAATAGGAGACTGACAAGCAGTGGGAAAAATATAAGGGCTGGTACTACATAGGATATTTTATATAGTTTTTGGTAACCCTGACAAAGTGCAAGCAAGTTGTCATGATGATCAGTTGAGCAGCTTAGACGTAAAAACTAAATAAATAAACTTACTTTGGCATTTATAATATAAGTTAGTATATAAGTCACATGGTAAGAATTTAATTTATAGAATGTATCTTAACAATATTTAGTAGGCAATTACTGAAATACTTCATTTACAATAGTATATTACATCATGGCTTAAAAACTCGCTGTCAAATAACAATAGGGCAGCTAAAAGCCTTCAAGGATAAATAACAAAATGTGTCATTTGTTTGTGAGCGGCTTGAGAGATGCGTATCTAGATTTTATAAGGATCTACCAATTAGGCACAACAATATAGGGTTGCCAATTATATATTAAGTTCTGTAATTATAAATGTTAAATTATATGTTAATTTCTTCGTTCAATTTATCATCGTATAAAACAATTTTCATTACAGTTATTTATCCGTTTTATCTTTTTGTGTTATATATTGAAAGCTGACATTGACAAATTGTTTAATTGAAATAGTTATTTCTTTTAAAATAGATATTAGTGAGTCTTATAGCCAGGGAGCATAATAGGGCATCATCGTTTTAAGTAAGTCCACTGTATTTTTAATTGTATGTAGAAATTCACTACCTTTAAGTCTCCAGGAGATTAGACGGCCAACGCCTATAGAAAATGGTTATTGTATAAGAAATATAAATCAAATACCCCACTAACTGTAGAAGCTACGAGTAAATTGTTACTTTACGAGCAAGCATCCCTGGTGTCTTTAATAACACTGGCTTGCTTACAAGTAGTGTTCCACAATAATCCAAATGATTACTTTTTGTCGTTTGAATAATTGATTGGTATTAACATATGACATTATGGTGATCAGAGTGGGCGTAAGGCTCTGTAAGTAACAATGCCTACACTCTTTTAACTCATTATCTCCAATGAAAACAAAAATCTGAACTAAATCCGGTTTATTCCGGTTGATGTGAAAATCGTAGAAATGACATGTAATTTGAGACTTTATTCTTTTAGAACAGTCAACAAAGTATTTAGTTAATTCGTGTATAAGTATTGCGTGTAGGATAAACGTGAAATTACAGGTTAAATGTAGAATCTAATCAATCAAATTATAAATGACTAAAAGTCTAACCCGGTGGGCCTTGTCCAAAACTTTATTGTTACCGAATTATATATAAACTATTTAGTAATAGATTTTATATTATATCATTACGTACGTTCTACTGCGTAAACTTTCAAAATGACCGATTGTCATACCAATTTAAGCCTAAATGAACGAAATGCTGTATGGTGAATTGAAAGAAATGCAATTTTCCCACAGGAGTTTTTTTTGTAGATCATTAGGATAGATTTTTTCAAAATTTGGTACCGGGGTTAACTCGTCATATCTGATGTTAGAAATATGGATATTAGTATTGATACTTTTATTAATGAGATAAAAACAGGTGGGTATTAAAGCATTATTTAAATCAATTAACTAAGAAGATCGTCATATATGCAGTTCTTACTATGGAAATTTGTATTACAGAATTAATGAGTAAAAGCGAATCGTTATAGTGCTTTTAAAAATTCATCCTTTATATAGGATGAAATAATCTTTCCGTCTGGATATACCACCGGGTACACGGCTAGACTTGTATAAACACAATTAATCTTTATTAAGGCCTATAATTAAAACATAGTGATTGTTAAGGTTAAGCTCTTTGATTTATATTCGTTTAATACATGTGTAATAATGTGCAGGGGTATACAGTTCTAAAGAAATAAATAAAGTTAATCAAAAGAAAAATATGAGTTTTTCTATATATGGTACGTGTCGTTTAGGTTAGCGATAGTTTTGGGAATCGTAACTGATTTCACTTTATTTTTCCAATAGATTGTTTTCATTGTATCGAATCACTCAAGGATGACATCTGTCATGTTAGGAAACCTAAATACTATAAGGAAGTGAGCAAATAAATAAATAGAAATTATCACGGGGCAAGCTTAATCTGTGAAGATTTAATAAAACAAGTATAAACAGAAACCATACAACTATTCAACTATGCGCTGCATTGCTACTGATAATGACTAATATTGGATGTTTTTAATTTCGAATCAAACATATTTTTGTATTTAAGTGTGGTGAAAATAGTTTCGAATAAAATAAAATAATTTATAACAACCGCAACCCTATCGTGAGAGCTAAGGTTAAACGACTCTCAACTCAATGAATCGATTTTAAATTCGTTATCTAGTTCACCACTAGCATGTTTAATGAATAGAATCGAATAACTTACAAGCGGATCGGTATAATCGACACTGGGTAATCAGATTGCAATCGATTCTGTCGATTTATAAGGATCTGTAGTTTCCTGCCGCGATAGTTTATCTTTATCTAGATGGTTGCTTTCGTTAGCTTTACGAATGTGATTTGTTTCATGTATTGTGAATTTAAGTATTGCATTACAGTTTTGTATGTATGCTATACAAATTGTATCGATACGAGAAACGGTAACAACGTCGCAATTTTACGACTACTACGGGCTAGGCTTGTCATCATAAAACACATATTAAATCCACTATTACGGCGCAATAAGTTATTATTAATAAGATTAAGGTTTGAAAAAAATTGCACCCATATGACAATTACATAAATACACATACTTGTATTTTTTTTACAAGTATGATTATTGTAATAAGTATTATGACGTCTGACGTCATAAAAAACTAAGTGATGTTTGGCTGAATTTGGAAACAATAACCTTTTCCTACTTATAAACGTTGCATAATTAAAAAACCGATTTGTCTCTTTCTATCGTCATTGATTTTAGACATGAAAGAACAAGACACAGCATAGTAAACATAATCTAATAATAGCAAGTGTTGTATGAACTTCAGTTATTCGTTTTGCAAAATTTAAATCACATTATTGTAAAAAAAATAAATCAATATGTTTATTTCTTTACTAGAACTATCTTTCCAATTGATAGATTATTATATCTTCTACAGTATATAGTTGAATCTATAGATGTTAGCGTGGCTACATTTGTATCATTAACTGTTATTTAGAACATGTTGATAGCGTTGCATTTACAATTATTGGTGATATAATATAGGTGCGGCATTTATTGTTATTTTAATCGGAGGATATTGTAGTTTATGGCTTTATTAAAGATTAAGGACCCGATAAATAGTTTAGAGCTATAAAAGGATTCGTTTGGATTCAATTTGCATCTAAATTAAGTATTTAAATAAATAATCACGCAATATACTTCATTTATTCGATTCTTGGGAAGTTATTTGATTAATGGTTTCTGCTAAGACTATAATTATACACAGATATAAAGAAATGATCGATTTTGTTTTATTAAATTATTTGAATATAAATTGAATTCTCACCTTCATTCTTTATAGCAGCGACGGCATGGGGAACGCCAGACCATGGGCTTGGTAGATCCAAAAATACTGCATCTGCCTTTCCACTGAGCTCATCTCCAAAACCATCTGCTAATACATCTCTGTGTCGTGCCTAAAAAAAAATTGAAAAATATATATGATTGTTTTTATCAATGCCTTAAACATAATACTTTTAATTAGTTACTCTTTATTTAACTAAAAGAGTAATATATTAAGCATTGTGAAGTAGGTCATTGTCTACCAATTCAACTACCAACCAATGCAAAAAAAATCTAATGTTATTCATGTTCTGTTACAATGTCGACAAACTAAACCATTTTAATAATAATTTTGCATTGTTACTGTTCGATGTTATCAACGATTTTGACAAAGTATAACATATTTTTCTGAAACAACTATCGTTCTCAAGATATTGTCAAATTATTGATGGCAGAAAGACAATATTCCACCCCTAAATTCTAAGTTTGAGGTTGAAAGTTTTCACTATGGTAGTGAACTACTCAATAAATTGTACTGCTACCGCCCGACAAAAATATTTCGTATCCTTATGATTTTGAATGGTGATAAAGTCTGTGTCATTATTATTAGGCAAGAGACCGAACATCGTAGATCATCTTGGTTGACGGCGCATTGACGGTGTCTTTTTACACCGTGGTTTATATTATTGCGTGTCTATCGGCGATATCGATTATCAGTATGGATGATATTTCTTTAAATATTTTTATATAAGTGTCAGCCGCAGTATTTAAGTTAAAAAAGTTTCTTTTCGGGGAAAAATATTGATAGCAATTTGAACAGAACATTGTCAGGTAACTAGTGCTTAATTTGGATATTTATTATGTCTTTAAGAGTCAGTTTTTATAATCATTATGGTACGTATTGTCGCTTGTCAACAAAATCCTAGAAATGTCGAACTATTCAGTACTGTCAGTATACTGAATATATTATGTGTGTAATGTCACCGTAAGAATACAAAATTCGACAGATTACAATCTGACTCGTCAGGTTGTAATCTGTCGAAATATTATGATTGCAATTTAACGTATCATTTTTCGCTATATTGTAATCTATTGAAGTTAAACTGTTAGAATCTGTCCTGCGTCAAATTGTCAACTGTCTTCCTGATTGGCCGGTCTTGTAGTACCACTGAATTACATTTTTTAAATATATACTGGACTTCTATTGGCCGAATAGTTATAAAGCCGGGACATACGTAAATAAACTTAATAAATAAACTTACCGTAACAAATTCTGCTAGTCCATGGTCATCAAATTCTTCTTGGGCAACTTTTGCTCTGTGATCATGAAAGTCGAATGTATACACATGACCGTGTGGCCGAACGCGACGTATCAGGGCATGGGTTAAAGAACCACTACCAGTACCTGTTTTAAATATGACAATTAAACCTCAATTTAATAATATCTTCATAAATTTAAAACAACCTAGTATATCATTCTAAAATTTATCAATAACAAAATAAACTCAAAAATAAAAGTAATTACTATGAAACATTATAATATTTTCATTAGTATTGATTTTTTTGGTATAATTAATTTTTATTTAAAATTACCAAATGAATAAAGGTTTTGAGTATTCAAACTTCTTACAATGTACACATTTGCTCTTTTAATTCTTCTTTCGGATCTATTAATTTACTTCCTACAAAACATCTATGTACATTAGAATAAGCTTTGTAAAATAATATAATAATTAAATATTATAAATTTATTTTGGATTTTATGTTATAGCTAGGTGGACGAGCAATAACTCAGTTAAAATTCTTCTACATGTATATCTATCAGCATTACAGGAGGGTTGTAGAATATACTTTGAACATACTCATTAAAAAAACAACTTTTACTTTATTTATAAGTATGTGTAAATAAGTGTTACAATATTTTTCAATCAAATCAAAATAAACTTTATTCTACTTGAATTGCTTTTACAAGCACTTTTGAATCGACATTTTACAATTAAGTGAAGCTACCACTGGTTCGGAATGTAGATTCTACTGAGAAGAACCGGCTAGAAACTCAGAAGTTACTCTTTTCCAACATTTAAAAATACAAAGTCAAGTTAGTTAAATACAATTATTTATATTAATATATCCTGCTGCCTGCTCTTGCTGACTTCCAAAGTCAACAGGTATTAACTCCACACTATTTTATCATTGATTATTGTATAAAGTCATGTATGGAATAATATGCCTTGAATGCATATTACACAATACAAAAGTTTTCCTTACTGGCTATAAAGTATATGTTTAAAGAATAAATACCAGCTTCAATAACAATGCTGCCTGGGACCAAATCAAGCTGTAACATTATCATACTAATGTCGGGAGTGTAAATAATTTGAGTCCGGTGTGGGAGTGTAAGAGACCATGACTCTGGTGTAGGTTGCAATACATGTCCCCAGCCTTTTGATAGTTCTACCTGTATTCAAGGAATTATAATTATATTTATGATTATTTATTTTAAAATGACAGATTATTTATTTTTTTGTAGAATATGAACTGTATTAGTTCTTGTTGGTTTTATTTGAATCTAGTCCTTGTTTTATATTAACAATATTATTATTGAGGTTTATCTTGACAAAATTAAATAAATAATACTTACTCTACTGCCATAATCAACTCCTATAAGGTTTCTAACCTTTAAAGCACCAAATGTTGTTTGGTAAACATTCTCAACCATTTCACCTTTTTTATTTTTTATTTCCGGTTTGACTTCGATAGCGTGAAGATTATTACTTAAATAGAGGATTACTGTATCACCTTCGTCTATTTTATTCTTATAGTTTCTAAAACTCATTTTGTATCGTTTAAATATACCAATTTTAAAGAAGCGAAAACAATGTTTACTAATAAAACATGTGAGTTTGACTTTGAAGTTGACGTTATCCAATTTTCTAAGGTTGTTTTTAATGTTTCGTTATGCGTTTTATAAACACATGTTTTAATAACATGGTATTGTGATCTTAAAAGATAGAGTAGTCATGTTTTTGCAAGGCATACGTTTTTTTCTTGAAACCAAAACCTGTAGTAAGTCATACTTTCATTGTTTGACAAAATATTAATCTGTGGTTTATTTGACACGAAACGTCTAATGGTTCAGAAGTGTCAAAACCATAAAATTATTATTATGCTGATGTGTTTGTGATGAATTTTTAATTTTAATATTTAGTCCAATAATGTGTTTATTTGAGAAGTTTATAAGAACATAAGACATTAAGTAAAGTTAAACTGAGTTCCGCATGATTGTGTTAAAGAAAGATAAATATTTTTATCTAAGTGGTACAGTAAGATGGTGAAAATGGATGCTTCTAAAATGACCAGTAAAACAAGCTCTCTTAAGGCTTTAATATTAAAAGCTTGGCGTGAAAGGTGGACTGATATTCAATGGGGCATAAATATCAAAACTATTCTGCCGAGAGGCGTCAGTGGAGACTTGTATAACCTAGCTGATTGTATACTTCAACAAGCTATGGTTGGTTGTGGTGCTAACCAATTGGTAATATCGTATCTTAAACATTCCTTGGCTTCACATTTAGTTTCATACGCTGCTGTACTGCAAAGAATAGCCAAGTTCGATGCCTTTCATAAACCTCACTGCATATTAAGTCTGTTAGAATTTCTGGAGGGTTTTCTTGACAGTATTACATGTCGTAGTAAAATGGAAGAAGAAATATTGGCGTTTGCTGTATCATCTATCATCTTATGGTTACTCCAAGTCTATCATTATTCATTAAGTAAATATCCATCATCAAATCCAATTCAAAGTCAAGAACTTTTGGAAAAATCTACATCACTCCTTAATTCAATTGTTCATTCGGACTTCCTGTTGTCTATGTTTTATCTGGCTAAGCAAAATGATCCGGATGAGTTTAATGAAGTTACAAAAAAATGTCAGGAGATTACAGCATTCATGATGATGAATACTCAGTTTAAAGCACCAGTTACAATACATGATACTTTGCAAAAGATATGTAATATGGATATTGATAAGATAGCTCCATTAAATATTAAACCGGAGACTGTTACACATTGTCTGCAAGCCTTAATAGCAGTCAATGTTTTGGCAAATCCCAGTGCGGATATACAGCAATTAGCTAGCCAACTAATGATGATACAAAGAATTAAGAGTTATCCACTATCAAGACTGTATTGTGAATTAATTCGAGCATGTTTCATTTCCTTGAATGATGCCAGTAAAGATGCATCTAAGCAGGCTCTGTGGGCTGCATTCACATTTCTAAAATTACCTCAAGTTATTAATTATCTTCATAATACTTGTGGTACTACTAATAAAGATGGTGATTATTCTGTAGAGGTAGTGGAGGCATTTGAAAAACTGCTACAAGGCACTCCACTTCTTGATGTTGTTGATGCTAAGAACTCTTGCAATAGTGTGGTATCTTTATTGGAGCCCTTAGTTAAACTAAATGTAATATCAGAGACTCAACTTGCATATTTCAACCAAAAAAGAGAAACTAAAGATATAAAACTTCAAAAATTAGAACCAACGGGTCTTCAAGGGTCTGTGCTATCATTTATAACCCGTGCGGAACCAACACTAGCTGGAATGCTTAAAACAATGGGAGGAGATTTCCACAAAACTCAAGATTCGTTATATGTAATGCTATGTCAAATTGTAGGGGGTACTACTTTAGATACTATTCTACCTGTTGCCACAGTAGAGGGAAAATTGAAATTATTTGTGTCAAGATTAATCAAGTTTAATGAATTTGCTCTCCTAACAGCTAGTGAGAAAGGAGCATCTCAGTCAAAAGTGTACATCTTTGATCTTTCATTTTTAATTCTTTGCTCTATCGTCCAAGATTATGGAGTTGATGCTGTTCTCGAAGAAAATGGAGATTCCTTTTTTGAACAATGGGTTAGAGACTGCATGGCACACAAAGGCATTCATAAATCACCAGATCAAATATTACAAAAATGTGACTTACAGCTTGTGGACATATTTATCCATCATCTCAGTGCACCAGATTTTGATTTCAAGAATACAAACCTTAAACCTCATGATCTGTGTACCAATGTTTGTGGAGTTATAAAAGAGATTTTGTTTGCATGGGAACAAGGATCAATTTCATCTGCTGATGTCAAGCGTATGTTAGATTCTTTAAGGCAAAAAATGGCTTCATTAGCTGTATGTGCTTCAGTATGGCTCTGTTCATATATTAATGTTGTACATCAAGATGCATACATAAAACCTTTAAATATGGTTCAGATGTTTTTATCACCACCAAGTGAAGTTGAATTGGCCCAAATTGATAATTTTAAAGAGAGGGCAATATTGATGTGTCAAATAGTAAGGAAGATGCAGTATGACATTCATCCACCACTGGTGCAAAAATCTAAGGTTGTGCCCTTTACTCATTGTATTGTGTCTAGGCAACCAATCTTAGAACAGCTTCAATCTGTTTGGGAAGATATTAAGACCAGAGGATATTTACACATTGATGCTACACAAATTGTTGAGAGTCTTCTTAATACTGCTGGCCCAGTATGGTTTGTAACAAATTTAATTAAAGAAATGTTGAAATTTCGATATCAGGATGATTTAGACAGATCTGTGGACATTATCTTAGCTATGTTCCACTTAGATATTGAAAAATGCACAGAAGCATTATTACTTCATGTTTTACCTCAGTATCTTTATAATGCCAAGCTATGTGATGAGTTGGTCGAACCACAATCAGCAATTTTGGCTAAACTTTGTGTTTACAGTATTTATGCATCTCTTGAATATAGCATTTCTAACAGAGTCAACATATCTAGGAAACGTAGGCACGACGATTCAGAAGATTTAGATACTATGGGCACTTCAAGTAAAGTTAGGAGAATGAATGACAATACATCAGATTCATTGTATTATTCTCAAGGTCAAAGCATGTCTGGTATTGTAATAAAGGAACCCCTACAATCTGCTTTGGATGTTTTATATAAATCATTCTCTCAACTAGCAGGAAAGAATGGTGATGTTACACCTCAAACTCAATTTATATTCGAGTTTATGGTATATGTTGTTCAGTGTGGTCAGGAAAGAGCTCAAGTAGTGCTACAAAAGATGCCAAGTGAAATAATACCAACACTAATAAAGGCATTACCCGATAACTTTAATGTAGGGTTGATTTTACGATTGTATGATTTATCTACATCATATGGAAGAAAAGATACTGCTAGGGACCTTTGTTTATTAAGAAATATGAGGCTCAGACCTGAATAATGTGTAATTTTTGAGTGATGTATGTCAGATATATTAATTGTAATTTAGTACATAAGGTTAAATAAAACAATGTTTTAAATTATTGCTGTTTATTTTCATACTCATTTAAAATCAATTTCTCATTTGTTTCGCTATTAACGATATAAATTTACAATACCCCTTCATGAAGGGATTTAAAAAATATTTAGTAAATTAAATAATCTTAATTTATACATTTCTAAATAATTATTTCAATTCTAATGGCGGACGGATTCAGGATAAGGTAGACATATTTATTATATGCTCAACTAATATTGTTTCCGTGTTTTTTATTAAACATATGTGAAAAAATATATTTTTTAACAATAATGCTATATTTATAACCTTTATGTTCAATTGTACATTTGACCAAAAAATATTTATACTAAATACAATAAAATTGATTATTTTTTAACAATAATGTTTTATAAATTTAAAAAACGTTCTTTTATATATATTAATTTTGACAGTTTTTTTTTAAACGAAATTAGAACGAAAAATTTTCCCACTGCCACTCTGCCTTTCTATGAAGACATCTCTTATACATTAAGAAAGTATGAACATTTAACAATTGCACAAGAAATTCGGCAGATACTTAATTTTCAAAAGAGCTGCCTATACATCTAGTATCTTAATTATTTTAAAATCTTTAAATTATTTACATAAAATATACATAATTTATGCTATTACTCACATTTTATGTGACATTAAGTTTGTACAGTGTCTACACTATATTACAATAATCTTAAAAACACATAGATCACAGGAGAGTTCCAGAACTTTTACCTCATATGTGGGTAGTTTAAATAACTAAGAGTATAAGGTAACAATATATTAATCTATACTATAATTTGAGAACACTAGTTATAATGCAGGCTTTTTGGCACCTGGTGAATCTGGATGCGGACGATCTGTAATAAGGTATGGTGGTTAAAAAAGTTTTGATATTCTTTTTAACATTTATAAATCATTTAATAAAAATGAATTCGTTGGATTGGTTGTAAGTGTAGTACTCCTTTTCCTCGTTGTCGTCAATCGGAGAGATTAGACGCACAACCAGCGGTTTTACGTACTTTTCAAGTATCGAGAATGTTAATACTGCTAACTTTGAGATTCCAGACGAGCTAAGAATTTCTTCACAAAAAATCTCAATAACTTTATATTGGACAAACGCGGGATTTCAAATAAGGGCTTCGGGTTCAGCAGCCTTATAAGGACGAGACCTACTGGACTAGGAGTCAAGACCAACGAGCCAGTTAAAGAAAATAATTTTAAAATACGTTTGTCTGTTTCAGATAAAGAGTCAATACTAATATTATAAAATGGAATATATTTTTTATATAGGTATTGATTATCTGTAACTAATGATCTATTACTAAAATATTTAACACTGATATAAAGCTACATCACCTTTGAGTAGGTACTTGGGGTGTAAATTTAATTTATATCCTACATATTTTTTGTATTATACACTACTACATGGTTCGTTAGCTATATTTTTTTATGTTTACTAAGGTAACATTTTTGAAAAATGTGACTACTTTTTCACTGGATAGTGTTTCAATAACGAGATACTGTTTTATTCATACTCACCCATTTGCCTTCGAAGAGTTTCTCCTTCCCGTAGTGAATTATGTTCTGGCGGTGTTCGGCTAACCCTCATAGGCAAGTTTATTCTATTAGGATTACAATTTTCATCGATAGAATTATCATTACTACTAGCGAATGTCATTCTTTGATTTCTATTCCAAGTTTGCTGATAGGAACTTTCTGTTGTTACTGTGCTACATCTATTGTTAGTATGAGGAACGTATTGTTCTGGTGACCAATCAAACACAAATGTATGACTATAATTCTGCGTATAAGCCGACGGTGTACCAGAGGGTGTTGGTGGTGTAGTTGTAACATATGGACTTAAATCTTGGTGACAAACATCGGGAACTTTCTGTAATGCAGATTCCGACCAAGTTGGACTAGGATTCCATTGATCGATCATTTCCGTTTCGGTTAAGCTAAAATTCTTAGATCCTGGCCTTCGATTGGTTATAGATGTTGCTGCTATTGCTACCAAGGTTTCACCTCCAATATTGGACGCAGAGAAACGTGGAGACAAATTAGCAACGGGTGTTTTATCGTCCGATTGTTTTGCTTTCCTTTTAGCACTTGGGTGTGATCGTGATTCATCAATCCTTAAATTATGGTATCTGAAATAGGAAACTAATGTTAAACTTGTGGAATTTAATTCTGTTGATAAAAACCATAAAAATGACAGTATATCGAATAAGGATATGGGTGTTTTATTGTTTTTAAAAACTAATAATACCTGTTCTCATGAAGTGACACCGAATAATCAACTGGACCGTTGTCATGTCTTTCATAGGCGTAATGTATTGGTGTTAAGTGTGGCGGCACGTGCGGTATATGAGGCTGTAGGCTCGAATTTGGCATCATGACTGCTTGATTTCCATTTATACAGACTGGTGGTGTTGGCGCGTACTGCATAGTTGTAGGATACACTTGTATATCAGGCGGCGGTGGACCATACATTCTCGTAGCTGCTTCATATGCTAAGCCATAATGCAGTTTCGATTGCACTGCGTAATAATGGTATAGCCATGGATTTGCTTTCATCACTGCTGCTTCCTGTTCACTGTTAACAATATGGAAATGATTTAAACAAAGGAAAATATAGTCACATCACATACAGTGTTTTTTTTTTAATTTAAAATCTAATTTTGATTGAAGTCTTAACAAGTTTTAATTTTTATGCATAATTCAGTCAAATTAAAAAGCATAATCTGTATTCTTGAAACATGTCGGATTTCTTGAATGCATTTTATCTTTGCCACAGTAATATGTATTAACTATACCTACGACTTTGTTACATGCTTTGCCCATTAGTAGTAAGGAAAATGGAGACTACTAAAGTTTTATGTTTATATTAAGTAGTACTCTTAAGTCCGTGTGCCATGTTCGTGAAAAATATTTTACAATGCATAGCCAAGAGTAATGTAAAAGATTACGTTTGATTCGAATTATTCTTGTAGATTAGGGTTCACACTCGTATAGTGGCTGGAGTTAATTCAAGGTAAAGTTTAAAGTAAACCCCTTTAATGCAACATTGGGTAGATTTAGATAAACGAATATTATAACCGTTTTTTTGAACATTTGTATTGTACTTATATTATGTATTTGTATGAAGGCGAGTGATGATATGGAGCAATTATATATGTATATTATTGTTAAATAGGATCTAGTGCTGTAGGTAAGCCAGCAGGTAGGTGTTTCATGGCTGTGTTCTGTTACTAATAAGCGAGTGATTGAATGTAATTACGGATACATCGACTGGTTGCCAATAATTCACTGGTTTATGTGCCGTACAATAATTATCATTCGGCATTTGTTTATGATCTAAGTACACTTAGATAAGCAACATCGCACGTGGTTTTTCAACCGACTTTAAAAAGGAGGAGGTTATCAATTCGTCTGTATTTTTTGTTCGTGAAAGCAAAGTGAGTAGTGATTGTAAAAACCTAAAATAAAAATCTAATAAAATTTTCTGAATAAAAAAAATTATCCCTTTAAAAATGTTACGTTGTTAATATTTCGTAATACATTTAATTTGTCATAAATATTTAATAAAAAGAAGAATAAATTGTCAATTTAATGTATTATTCAGATTGTCATTAACCGTAATGAGAAATTATCAATAATAAAACTTAATTAAACAGGTATAACATAAACGAGTGAATTTTAATTCAGAATCTATTTTAAAGCCAGTATTTTCATTAACATGCATTTACAAAAACCTTAATTTTCAATATTGATAAAAGTTATATACAGCGATTCCAATTTTAAATTATGCATAAACTACAACTACTGAACCTTAAAACAATAAGACTACTTATAACTATTAATTAGTATTTGAGTATCAAAAATTTGTGCAAATTGTATTAACATTTTCTTTAGTGTTTAATGTGATTTGTAAGAAATCTGTTCTTGTATGAATATGAACATTTTGTATACTTTGCTTCTGTTAAATAAAGTGTTAAATAAATTTACGCCATTTTGATATTATATTTTCATATTATAGCTTTATGTATATTTGATCAGATTTGAAAATGTATTTTGTATTATTTAAGATTACTCGTCTAATTTCTTATACTAAAATGAAATGCTTATTTATCCGCCAGAGTAAGATAAAAGAATTGCAATATATATTTTTAAGTTGCTAATTGTCTGTACAGTTCTGTTTCCGATCGAAACTCCTTTTATTTTCCTTAGAAACAATAATGTAATTGACGCCACCGAAGTATTGAATTTGTGGTTTTAAAGTAACCTTTAACGTTAACTCAAGCTTTCAACCTTTTAGATAGTGGATGCGGGGAAATGTCACATAGTTGGACTGAGCCCTGGACTAAAGATACAGTCGCATGAAAAGGTTTCTGAATTCGATATGAGATAAAAGCTACCTACTAAACAAATATTACAGATAGAAGCTGACAGCGATAGATCTAAAGAAAATAAGCAAAAAGGATTTATATATTTATTTTTATACTAACAAAACTTTTTTGAATTTAAAATCATTATCATAATATTTAAATAACGAATGTTTACGATTTTAATTGTATGACATTAGGTGACATTTACCCTTATAAGGCTTTTGTGTGCGATAATACTTAAATCAAAGTTTAAATATGTTTTGGACGACGACAAATCGTTTAGCATTCGTAGATAACTGCGAATCAAAGGGTAAGCGGATAAGCGAACTCAGTTTACACACGTTCTGCATAATAAACTTGACCTTCGCGAATTACTTAAACGTGATTTAATACCGTCTTTATATACGTACGTTTCTGCGATAAAATTTTATTTTAAGATTATTTTATGTTGTATTGACTAAGAATTTTAAAGGTATTGTTGTTTTGTTGCTATTTAGATATTCTAATACTAAACATATTTATATCAAACGGTAAGAGATACACTTAAACAATTTGTAAACATGAAAATTAACTAATTAACTTTTTGGCCCTTGGTAGGGCGTTGTGCAAGCCCGTATGGGTAGGTACCACCCACCGCCAAATAACAGTACTCAGTATTGTTGTGTTCCGGTTTGAAGGGTGAGTGAGCCAGTGTAACTACAGGCACAAGGGACATAACATCTTAATTCCAAGGTTGGTGGCACATTGACGATGTTAGGAGTTAATATTTCTTACGGCGTCATTGTCTATGGGTGATGGTCCACCATCAGGTGGCCCATATACTCGTCCGCTAACCTATACCATAAAAAAATATACTTTATTTCTTACTAGCCCTCTTAATATCAATAAATTCATATACTAACTACAATTTTAGTTACTATATGTATTTAGTGATTTTTACCTGGTTGTAGGGCTTTGTGTAGGGTCTTTCTTCATCAATAGTTCTTCCGCCAAACATCAATATCGCTGTCTGTACTGAGGTTTGAATGGTGAGTTAGCTAGTTAATTACACACATTTTCGATCCTATTGCTCGCGGCGTATTGAAGGTACGCTTCGATTAGATTGGTGCAGATTTCTTGCTGTATGAATGCCTATGAGGGAAGGCTACAAGTTACCATCGGGAGCGCCTTTTAAAAAATTGTCGTAAGTACATTTTTATTTTTTTTAATGATTAAGTTTAAAAACAGTTAGAGCCCCATAAGTTTTAGTCTCATATTCGTTACGTTCTAGAACTGAACCCGGAACTTAGAATTTTGCAGCCGCATAATGCTGTTAAAATTATAAATTGTAGTAGAAATGTCTACGATCAGTTTTTCTGTCTTTTTAAAATAAATAAACCATTGATAGGTATGCATATATATGTAAACGACTACGTATTTATTTACTAAAACAATAGCAGTCTGCAGTCAATTATTTTATATTTATTGGTAGAAAGATGAATTTATCAAAATCGTGATTTTAGTAATATTCAACGATTTCTTCCTTTGTGAAGCGTCAATATGTTATGAATTTCTAATTTGATATTTATCGAACCTACTTTATTATAAAGTACTTACTTATAAAGTAGGATTAAATTGTAAGACCCTTGCCTTTGCTATTATTGGGAATCTCCTCATTTATGCGTTTAAAAAAAAGTTATGATAAACATTTTTAAATGCTAAATTATACAGTTTGTGATCTTCATTGAAAATTCTTATTTCTTTCGACTAGAATAGTAATGTGCGTAATCTTGCCCTCGTTATGCATAACCGAGTTAATGGAATGTTGGAAACTCGTACCGTCCGATCCGTACGCCAATTTGTGCGTCCGCATCGGCCGAACGCATAAATCTCGGCGACATGACGTAGGCGGCCGGCATGTTGACAATTTGTTGTCGCTCACCGCAGCCACATTGGGCTACATGTGTAGTACCTACAGGTATCGTTCGTATGGATTTATTAAGACGTTACGACATATAAGGCTATCCGTAATAAAACTGCCTTTTAAAGGCTATACTGACATAATGAATTAGATGCGTTGAGGAATTAAATAAATACAATTAAAGGTTGTTTATTATGAATTGCCTACAATGGACGAAAGTGTAATGTAAGTGGTAAACAAGCACTAAACAAAGCGTAAGTTATTATTAAGATATATCATACACGGAGGATTATTAAAGGCTACAATATTTATCAGAGGAAAGCACGAAGCGACACGAGTAGGTTGCGCAAGAGCATGCGCAGAAACGTGACAAATGACGCAATCCCGTGAACAATGCAACCGAGCTTGAGACCAGAGTGGATTTATTGTATCAAGCTTAAAAAAATGGTACAATCTTGAGGTGGTTTAATGTTACCCGTACATATATTTTGGTACAAACTAAGTTAATGTTTGAAAAATATATCATACATTAATCCTTTTAGGGCCCTGAACTATATCGATGTTTACTTAAAGTTTCGATTACATATTAGATAAGAAATTCTTCCTTGGAGTTTAAGAAAATTATTATGCCCTGACCGGATTAATCCGAACTTATGTCTGTATTTTGTAAATGTTTGATATTGGTAAATTAATATTATGTACATTATTGTTTATCAAAATGACATTTCGCCGATGACTTAAACCAAGTATAAAATGGCCTAGGTCTCGCGCCCTCTGTACTCGTTGATTGTTTAGGTCACTCTGTCACCCACTCGCATTGATATTAATTTAGATTTACTATCTCGAGCGCCTACTGACGATTAATTTGAGGTCTTAGTCACCGCTCTAACGCATAATGAGCTTGTTCAGAATTATCTGCTAAATTAATAGTTGCGGTAATAGCTGCAGGCCGTGTTGTGATAAATTTAAATGTTCTAAGGGGTGCAATTATGCTGGACTCGAGTTCGAATTAATATCTAATGTTATGTGAAAGATAATTTTACCGATAAATTTCAACATGTTTTAAATGGCAAGTTGTTTGATCAGACTAATTATTATAAGTTGATAAAAGTGTTCTATGAAAAATGAGCTTATTTATTTTTAATACATTATAAGTTAAAAACTATTAATCGTGCAAAAAGGAAAGACGTGCGGAGGTCGGTTGTTTAATAAACGAAGAATGCAACTCACATTAAATCCATTATAATGAGGAAGATATTTGCTTTTATTTTCACAAGGCAAGGTAAACGCTAGGCTGCAATATACAAACAAGATAGATCTAACATTCCATAGAATCAGGTGTTTTGGTGCATTTTCGCGCTATAAAATATTGTTGGAAGTAAATTCCGTGCCATCGATCAAATACGGAGCTTGGTGCTTGGCGCTTGGTGCTTGTTAAACACCGTTTCTCACATCACAATAGCCTGTGCGGGCATATTTCAAACCATCCCGATAGTAACATCGGATCGGCCCCGCTCTGACTTCATAAATCACCCCCTTACAATATTTATTCGTTACAACCTTTACTACGAGTTTTCGATGTTAGTAAATTTATTGAATAATCGATATGAGCAAGGAGTTCCAACTTGTATATAATATGGTATCAGTAAAAATTGCGTCTCAATAATCCAGTGGTACCTGGACCAGAGAGTTGCATTAATATCATGAGTTCGAATCTGATTCCTTAATGTACGTCGCAATACCATCTTTTCTTTTAACTGATGAAAGAAATAGGGTCAGAAATATTAAAATTATAAACATATTAATAAAACAAAATATTAACGCTATTATAGTTGTCAAATAAGTCTAATAATAATTAAAGTGCGTATTAACATTTCGATTTTCATAGTCCCTACAACCTAACCTTACAATATTTCTTAGTAGTCTTCGGAACTACTTGAATAAAAGTGTAATAAGTACATACATTATTTGTATGTAGGCTTTGTAGCCAATAGTAAGGGTGTTGTTTCGAGCATAAAACGTCATCTGCTATTGATCTCTCAATAGTAGAGTCTGTAAGTGACTGGGCTAAATTATGGCACCTATTTTTCAAAGGTTTACTCTACCGGAAATTATAAGGTCGTTTAATAAACCGGCTTGAAGCCAATTAGCACAGCAGACACCACTTAGACCTTTTAAAAAAACATTAGTACTAAATATGTGCTGTCTTGTAAACTACTCTACAAATCTTTCTCTGCGCTTAAACAATACTTTATGAGCTTTCGTTTTCATGAACGTACAGTCCTTAAATATTATGTTCTAAACTTATTTAAAGGCAGCTTATATTGTTAAAGTACGGCTTGCAATCACGAAATATGAGCTTTCATTATGTCATGTTTATTAATTAATTTATTAAATGATTCCATTAGATGATAAATATATTTTTATTCAAATAAATATATTTAGTATCATAGCCTCGTCATTTATTTAACAAACACTTTAACAACTATAGTTATCCATAAACCAATAAAAAATTATTTTATTATGTAAATTATTTACGTTTGAAAAAATTGAAGTATTTAAATAAATTTAATCCTTAATATGTTAATACTAAAACTTTTGCCATTAAAATTGTTGTTTTTGTTAAGAATTTTGTCACATTTGCATGTTAACATATTTTTAATGCTCATAAATGTCAAACATTAACAAGCCATACTAAATAATAAAGAATTATTCGCATCTTCTTTATCTAATTATACGTTTATTTAATCGGAAGAACGATTTAATATACGGGTTAAACGTCCATTTATGCTTATCTTTAAATTAACATGAAATTATTTACATCGTTAAACAAATAAAATTCCTTACAAATTATTTTCAATTACATGTTAAATTCATAACCACAGCTGTTTCATATTATTACCAACTGGCAATCATGTCGAGGTTTCGACTCAACTATACATATAAAACTATTTAAATAACAAGTTAAATGGTTATGATGAGTAAAATGGTTATTGATGCCTACGATTGTGTTAAAGAATTCAAATAACATAATATCATCGTCTGCGTGTAATCGATTGCGAAGTGAGTATTAAATTTTATGGTTATATTTAAAAATAAGCGAGCTCATTATTATTTCTTGTTTGAAAAACAATAAAAAAAATATGTCGAAAATTTGTTGAAGTTATTGGGCCCTATTTATTTTTAGTGTTAGTTCGTTGTATAACATTAATGTAAGTTAATCTATGCTAATATTATAAATGTGAAAGTAACTCTATCTGTCGGTCTTTCACAACCAAACCGATGAACTGATTTTGATGAAATTTGTTATGAAGCAAACTTGAACTTCAAGGATACTTTCTTTGACTAAGACGTGACAACTAACCCCTTAAACGCGAGCGAAGCCGCGTGCAACAACTAGTATTTTTAAATGCTGAAGTAACATATTAATGAAGAATCTTCGTGTAGCTGTATTCGCGTTTAAGTCTATTGAATGAAGAAATTAAATAAATTTGATATCTTAATTCAAAATGTTCTGACATCATTCATATTTACACTTAATTAATATTTTAATATATTTTTAAACTGAATGATACTTTAATCCTGTTCTTGAAATTTATAATCGTGGCTAAATGTTCAAATTGCTGTTTGTTTAAATCATAGATATCATAAAATGGACTGCGTGGAGTTCATTCATATATTATTAGGAAAAAAAAAGAGATAGTAACATCAAAAAGACAAATACATTTAATGAGTAATGTTTTTCTAAATTAGTCTTTTTCTTTGACTGCTAACATGACCATAGGCATGACCATTTCTCTCATAAATTGTGTTGTAGTCTTGTAAGCATTTGCTCATCGCGCGGTCCGCGTTATATTCAGGTATGTTGTTTAAATAATAATTGCGCAGAGCGGCAAAGATGAAGTGATTTTACCCTTGATCGCTAGATTGCTGTGGTTTCGATGTATTAATGGCCAATAAGAGATTCCAAGGGAAAGGGCGATTACGTCGGATGTTTTGAGTGCTTTCATGATTTAGTTCTCATAATTTAGAGCCTGCGAGTAAGATGTTACTTGCGAAATTGCTTTGAGTTATTTAGTGCACAATTTGTATCGGGAACCAATCAATTAAAGGTGTTTAATGAATAGCTATATTAGTGTCAAATTATGTATTATCTACGACAAATCTATGCTAATTTACAAACGGTTCAATTCGAATTGACGATTATGAAATATTGTTTTAAGTGTGTTTAAAGGCGTATGCATTATACGTGAATTACAACATAATTACAATTTCAAATATTATTGATTTATTTTATACTGCAAATATATAAATTTATAGCTGTTATTTTGTAATTAGCATAAATTTATAGTGTGTATTTACAAAAGGCATTTATTGACAACATCGTTCATGTATTTTAAACGAGATCCGTTTCCGTAAAGGTACAAAGTCTGTATCTTACTCGAAGTGTTGGGATTTTAATCAAAATAGTTTCATTTGTACATCATCTAAATCGAGGTAAGCAAAAAAATACGAAACATGTACAATCTTTGTAAACATAAGTGGCAAGATTTTTCTTATATTAATCGCATTCTAGTTTATAAGGTATGTATGGTAGGTTGTGGTAGGTAGAAGAGCCAATGGGCGACCATACATAGACATTTGCATCGTAAGACATATTAACAGTTACATACTTCGCCAATGTACCACTAAGTTTGAGAACTGAGATGTTATGTCACTCGTGTCTGTCTTTAAATCAGATACAAGTACTAAGTATAGTTTCGGCGGCAGAATACCTGTAATAAGTGGTACCAAGAAATAGTCAGTACTAACCAGAAGCTATAGCTGATTAAGCTATTTCCTGAAATAATTAAAAAATACGATTCTGGTATTGTTAGTTAGCTATAATTACCTTAACACCTGGTTAGTGCACACAATGACAGGGCGCTGCGAATTCTCGAGGTTGTCTTTGAGTTGCAGCACCGCATGCACCCATAGAAATTGTCCGCAGCGCCGCTGCAGCCGCAGCAGAGCGATGCAAGATCGTTCCTGCTCCGATTGCGTTACTGGTAAAAAAAAAACACTTAAAAAGGTTTCATGCTCTGATTATTAGTATTTCTAAATAAATCAAGTGGAGACTACGAAGAACAAACAGTAGCCAACGGTTGGCCTCTAAGTCAACGCACTAGTAAAGTATTATGACGCGTATCAAGTGTTAAGCCTTGCTGTTATGCACACAAAGATAATAAAGTTAGTTTGTTTGTGTTAGTTTTTTTTAAGTACAATACGAGACTAAATGTATTTAGCCTCGAATGTCACTTAAACAAAACTTTGGTGGTGGTGACACATATTTATTGGCAGAGGTATGTTATTTATAACGTTTTATATTTGCTTGTATTATACTATATAATCTCACGCCATCAGAAGGAACATGGAAAAGGAAAAACAATATAGGTACTTTACATATTTTTTTTATAATCTTCTACCCTATATTGTTTTCTTGGTGATGTCACCAGAAAAAAACAATTTCAACAAAGACATAAAGTGGTAAGGATTTCTTAATGAGAAGCTAATTCTATTTTTGTATTGATGCACGAACTCCGCAGTGCTTTAATTTTTCGAAAAATACATGGAAGCAATTAAATAACCCACTGCATCAAATAATGAACACTTCGGATAGTAATTACGCACCAAACATTACAAACATATTTTTTTATTATCTCTTAACTTTTTTACTCTATCAGTTAAATAACAAGACAAAGGTTAGATAAAGTTACAAAAAGTATTAAAAAGGATACAACAGACATTAATCAAAGATATTAACACTCAATCGAAACTGAATTGTAATAATTGAATGTAACTATTATGAGATCATTGTTAATAAACGGATTATCGACCATACTTCCTAACAAGATGACAACTGCCGCTACGCAATGTCTTAAAACGCATAGACGGTCGTTGTATTTTCAACTCTACTTCAATACCATAAAGTATTTAATATCTTAATCTAAAGTGTTATCACAATGATCATTTGATTACAATTTTACAACAGCTAGAAAAGGTTTGGACTTGAGACGAATCTTATATGACTCTTTTGGTACTGAGCATAGAGGATATTTTAGGAGGTACTTGTGTTTTTTTTATTGTTAATCATATATGGTACCCTTAAAGTTTCTGTCTGTACATAAATGGAATGTATCTGTTTGTTGATCAGTTACAAGATACGAAATCAAGTTTGAAATATTGTTTAACTTTTAAGTTTTCATACAATTTAAACGCAATGCTAATTTTGTTGTGTAATTAAATCACGCGAAGTATATTAGTATTAAAATATGAAAATTTTATGATCTGTTTGCGTCTTAAATCATTTTGTACAAGTCTCCGTAATTGATTCGATATTTGCATGTACACGCTAAAAATTAATTCATTATTTTCTAAGATATGAAGTCGGCGATAATTTTTAAGTATATTTGTTGCATATTTGTATAAATATTTTTTACAGGTTTGGTAACAGAACATTGAATCAATTCAAAACTTTTTTTTTCAACCCTGAATCTATATTATAATAATTTTATTTACTTGGTGGCAGAGCTTTGTCTGGGTAGGTTATACCCATCTTATATTTGATGTTCCGGTCTCATGAGTGAGGCCGGTCGGATGAATAAGCCACTGTAACTATAGCCACAATGGACATTAAGACCTTACTTCCCAAGATTGGTGGCGTATTGAAGATGTAAGAAATGATTAAATTTTCTTACAGCTCCAATGTCTATGGGCGGTGGTAACCACTTACAACCAGATAGTCTATATATTCGATCGCCTACCTATTTCGTAATGGTGAAAAAATTCGTAGGTAAAGAGCGTTTATGATAATTTCAGCATTAATTGTAACAACTTATACAATTTGTCTAATTGATTAACAGGTACAATTACAGTAAAAACGCAGATGTGTGTTTGTATTATTTTATAAAAATAAAATTTTTGTGGTTCTCGATTGGCATAAATTATAATTCATCTGGAAATTTGTAATGAACTCTGATAGAGACTAACGTAAACCTTTTAATACTTATATATACTACATATCGATATATTTTTGACTTCAAATATTTGTATATATACAAGAAAGTGTAATAAAAACCCAAAAAGTATATGAGATATATTTTAATGTTAGTTTATTTATAAATAACGAATTGTGTTAACTCATATCAAATCGTGAGAAATTATTAAAATAGTCATTTAAAACTCGATATACATAAATTAGTAAAGCAAATAAGCGTTTAACGAGCTTTCAAGCTCGGTTCATGTTCGAGGTTTCGCGACCGTCGCATGAAACGGGGCTGTAATAAATATGGATAATACGGTGACCCCAACATTCCCGCCTCTAACACTTATGTCTATAGTAATAAGATCTATTTTATAATTGTAGCTTAGGTCGTGTTGCCGATCGTATAACCTGAGGTCGCAATTAAATATGCATTCTATTAGCTTTACAGGACATCCGTGTGGGTTCGCATTGGACCTTCAATTACCTATTAATTGTACTTAATTCAATATATTATTGGATTGCTTAATTAATTAAAAATTATAGTCGTAAATATAAGTGATTTATTCGTTGTGTGTGGTCTACGTGGATATTAGTTCAAGTTGCGATTAAAATAATTAAATGAACAAGAATTATAGAAATGTCGACAAATTCAGTACCTGTGCATTGAAGATTGCAGTTAAAGGGAATCCATTAGTAATTCTCAATACAAATACCTATTTACCTGTAAAACAAATATTCGAAGCGAAGTTCAGTCTTCGGGTAATTAATTAGTGTTATCGTTAAAAAAACTAATTTGTTTTCGGTACGAACTTGTTTTATTTAAATTTTGCTCTTTAGTCTAGTCTTTATTTGATTATATTATATAAATTTAATTTTATTAAACTTAAAGCCTCTGCACACACATATAACATTATTAATTCGCTCATTAATAACTTAATATATTTTTAAAAATATAAGTAAATATATAGTAAATATAATATTTTACCAAAATATTTATAGTATTTTGGTAATCTAAACCTTTTTGAGAAAAATATATATAGAATAGTTTACACGCGCTGCGGTTTGGTGAATTCACATGAATTCTTTTTGCATCAGTAAGCTTACGATGGTTTCCGTCGAGCACGATATAAACTATAAATATACATATACGTATTCGTCAACTAAATCCAGATTACTTTCCTTTTCGTACATAACCAGAGCCAAATAATATACTGAAATTTACTGTATCTGTAGGCCGCAGACAGAGTATATTGGGTGTAGAGAATACAATCAAAAACATTATAATATAAAATAAGAATCATCTACAAAAAGTGAGAAATAAATAAAATAATCGTAGGCGAGAACGGATTTATACCTGCCATAGTTTCAATGTTATCTTATGCTAATAATTACTGGAATTCCCACGAAACATGCCAATATCTGATTGCAATGCACAATAAATCCGGTGTGACAGTTAATAGTCAAAGAATGGCATTAAAAGCAAATATCGTTCGAGATAATCTATCCGTAGCACTAAGTACGGTATTGGAAAGGTGACGGCTGTATTGTTTCCCTACGTTAGGGCGTCCATACAAGTATTAAGTCGATTTAAGAATACATACAGAATTATCATATAATCATAAAGGAATTTGATTGGTGAAGCTTGAAGCTGGGCAAATATTTTTTGACAGTATATTAACCAATGAAAAGCCCGTATAAGCTCTCTGACGATTTTGCACCAAGGCAAGAGATTTGTGCAAAACAGTTTGCGTACAAAGCTCTTACAACGTCAGATTGTTGTTCACTAGAAATGTGAATACGAATGAATTAATATACATAGTAGAGAGTTTAATTAATGCAACTTTTTTTTATTTAAAATCCCTAAAATTATTTGTATGAATAAATGCTTAAATATTTGTAATTATAGTTTGTGAGAAGACTTAATTTTTCGTTGTTAAGCTGAGACTTCAGCATCCATTCTCAAATACCCATTAATGGAATGAAATATAGACTATGTGTTGGTTTTAATGAGATCGGTAATCCTTTTGTAAATGGAAACATAATGGATAAACTTTAATGCTTATTAATGTTTATTCTTTCAACTTTACTTCAATTTGAAAAGTATTGCTTCTGTTCAGGCAAAATAATTTTGAATTTTAATAGACATGCTACTATTAAAGATTCGGACAAGTTCGGAAAAGTTAATATGACTGTGGGTATTTTTATATTGATGTTTACCGGAATTAACAAACTTTAATCGAAATAAAAATTTAACATTTATTTGATTAATGATAATTAGTAAATTAAAAACAAAAAACATTTATGTATATTTTTTAACTATAACAACGAAATATTCTTCTTAATAGTTCAATCGAATTCATGACAACGTAGCTACAATAAAGTAAATTGAAAAGTAAGAATTGAAAACAAACCGAATCAAAGTTCAAGTTAAGGTCACTGCACACGGGACGGTCCTTGTCGACGCGATTATCGAATTATTCGAATGATGACTCGAAGTTCGAACTAGTATACGATGGAAGCATACTCGAATAGACATATTTTGTATATCAACAAATTTAATTTACTATTACTTTTGATAAAATCAAGAGAGATTGAACTCTATGATTAAGATTTAAAGGTGGGTGGTGAACTTGACAGAGGCATCCAGCTTGTGTACAGTAATAAGGGTTAATGCCAGACGGTTATTTGCGCAATCTCGAATGTTGGTTTTAAAGTCGAGAAGAGATTGACGACTGCTATGATTGTGGTCGGCTCGGGTAACTAGTGTGCTTATCTTCAAGTTGTATTATCTATGTGTGTATTCCTAAGTGGGTTTGATTTGCGACTAGCATTTTCCAAGATCTACCTACGCGTACGAATAGCGTTGGGCAAATAAATCAGAAATAAATCGCTGTAATGAATATTTATAGTTTAAGTACCGTTCATATTTTTCACCCGAAATATTGTATTATTTATGTATTCTGATCAAATATTTTGACAGTTGCTATTGGCAGCTTAATTATATTCTCGCTCGTGGTTAAGTGGCGATTGTTTGCAATTTTTGTTGTCATTTGATTATATAAGATTCGTTTTCTCTTTAAACTTTGTGCCACGGAAACGTCTTCACACCCTCGTCATGTTCGAAAGTGTTCCAATTTTAAAGTCACGATCATTTGAATTTCATGTGTCGTTATTTTCTTAAACAATAGAGTGCAAAATTGTCAGCATATACAGGGTTACTTTGAAATTGTTGGGTTTTATTTGATTTAATCGCTCACGTAGAGGCAAACGTACACGAAAGTCACGCGTGCTAATGTGTCAACTTTCTCTCGATCGTGAAGGGTTAGATTTGTAGTTTCTATTTTTTAGGTTATCGGTGTGTAATGACATGTGTCAAAACCATGTCATACTCGTGAGATCAATCGACAATCATTTAGGTAAGGTGTGTTTAATATGAGTTCATTTTAACTCATATACATGAGTCTTCTAAAATCCTACGAATTTATTTATATCTTAACGGTTTCAGATTATTAATAAGACATAACCTTTAATGAATAAATGAATTTGAAAGTTTCGATTAAAATGAGTCGGCATCATTTTTCATTAAAATAAAATGTCATTTAATAAAGCAATAACTATAAATTATTCAATTTGATATAATCATAGGTCATTTAGGTAAGTGAGGCAATGTTATTAATCAGAAATATTGGATAAATACTAACATAAATCTATTAGGGTTTGTAATTTGCCTTAGGCGCAGATTGACAGGTGTCTAGAACTCATGAATTGCGCATGCGCTGATGTACCCAGTCAACAGATATGAATTATTATTCTAAATGTGTGTATTTATTTCATATAAACTTAAAAAGTATCATTCTACGCATAGATCCCACGGAATGCGATTAAAATATTTTGATTACGAACCTAGATCAGAGTGTTATACTTAACGTTGTAATAATAATCTAGATTATTTTTAAATTTAATTATCAAATTATATGTATGCTACTCCATGCTACGATACTATAGATAGACTAAAATTACCGTACACAGTCGTGTCTATGAGCAGTACAGCAAGTACAATTAGACAAAAGGTATATAGATAGGTATATATGGACTACACAATATAATTTTAATATTTGTATATTATAAGGTTGTCTGGTTTATTCTGAACTCGGACCAAAATTTTGATCTTATGGAACAAAATCACAAACAATCTTACTTTTAATAACCAACAAAAATACATCTTTAATGGTAGTCTATGCGAATCTTTAGCCGATATGTGTTTTATTTATAAAAAAAAATAATACTGTTGTCCCGCACAGCCTGCTCGAGACAAGATAATAATCACAAAAAAATGGAATTCGAAATGAGAACTATAAAACTTTATATCCTCTTACATCTCTGTCTTCGATATAAAAGAATGGAGTAAATAATAAATTTTTATAACGAATTATTGTTTCGAAGTATTGCAGAACAAATCCGTCAAGAATTCATATAATATTTTATTAAACAGTTATTTGTAATGCGATCGAATAGATTCCGCTAACGGCCGGAACATTACAAAGCGTTTAGCATTTTACTGGCCACATTTAGAAATGTTAAAATGCTACAAAATAACGTGGGAAGGTGGATTTTATGACTTAGGATATTGAATCTGCTGAAATACATTATAATATTATTAATGTAGAACTTTTACAAATATATATTACAAGGAAATTTGCATATTTTTTATTATATTATTTCTGAAGGTCCAAATATTATTATTTGCATACATTTTATTATTATCTGTGGTTAGTATAACATGTCGTTTTAAGTACTAATATTGTAAATAATTGATAATTTTTGTTTACGAAACTATATACACGAATATCGTTTTTTTTTTTAATTTAAAAACTGTAAAAAGGTTAAATTTAAAGTATTTTTTTATAGCGAAAAATAATATATGAAATAAAAAAAATAGTTGTCATGCTTTCGAATCTATTTTAGGCCTACCACTAGATCCGTATTTCGGTAACCTTCAAACAAACTCCAATTCGACTTGATTTAATGTTTCTAGGTATCCAATAAACGATTGACATCTTGCGTTCACCATTCTTTTTTTTTTAAGATCATTTATAATAGGTCGAGGTCACAAGTAAAAGTTACCAGCTCTAAAAAAAAACATTTATTTGATATTTAGAACGTTCCTTTTTGTACCTACAATTGTTTTTTTTTACGCCGCGCCTACACTTTAATGGCCAGTGCTATCATGATTTTCATGGTAAAAATAAAGCCTAATTGTATCTGGTCACGGAAATAGAGAATAAGTCTAGATACCATTGTTAACATAAGAAGTGCTAGCAAGAGGTGCAAAATAAACGATAAACAAATGACACATTTTTTTTAAATAAGGAATAGTTATTTTGATAAAATTACGAAACGATTTCAATAAGAAAACATTTTTAATTTTAATATAAACTAATTTTTAGTGGTCCTTATTAATTTTATAATTAAAAAAAAATGCATATATTTTCCAGATATCCGGGACGTATGAATATCTTTACAATTAAATGCATTATATTGTTTTGTTCTTTGTATATAAAATTATATTAAATAGTACTTAGACTGCAATAATGGCATACAAAATTGCGTATAATGAAGCAGGTTGAAGTTATTGTTTAAATTGACTGTGATTTTAGTATCGATTTTTCCTTATATGAAGGTCAAAATGAAACTAACCTCATTTGATGGTAATGAGGTAATAGTGTATATATATTTTTTTTGCGAAATCTCGACAACTAAGCACTTGAAGCGCTTGAATTGGACATTAACCTGAGGTTATTTAAATAAGAAAGCTGTTTTGGTGTTCATATTATTACGCATTTTGGCGCAATACAAAAATAGTGTTATCCAATGTTTATATTTATATTATTAAATTATAGTATTACAAATTTAAGTATTTTAATAAAATATATGATATCTCTTTATCTTTTTATTTAAAATGAAATTATATTTTCATTGTTTAATTAAATAAAAAAGATCGGTATATAAATTACTTAACGGATAATAATGTTTTACGAATTGTGTTAAAATTTTTGAATTTACTCTATGTACTGTGTATGTATTTACTGTATGAAAAAAAATGTACTCACTTAATCGATGCTTGTTTTGAGCTTCCTTAATACAATCTGGGTGCAGGAGATGGTACCAGCTGACACCGTGTAGCGAACTTCGCTCCCAGCCCAGATGCCACTCGCTACTAGAAATAAAAAAAAAAACATAGAAAAATGAACAGTATAGTAAATAGAATAGGGTTGTATTTTATTCTTATTCCCAACTTTTACGAATTACGGTATCGTTTAGGGTAGAACTATAAATACGGACCATCCCATGTATAAAAGGTTCAATGCTTTGATTTGAATCGTTCAGGGAGCTGTGGGGTTGTCGCAATTCTGTAGTGCGTCGGGAATGGTCACGGAACAACACTAGTGCAGAGTCAGTGGCAGTAAATGTGCTACATCCTTTACATAATCGCCAGTAGACGACTGTATGTATCTTTGTTGTGCAATATTTAATATATTTTCGCACCAGTAATTTCGAATAGAGTATTTTTAAATTTTTATTTACTTTACTAATACCAAGATTTTTTTAACTAACATATTGACAGATTTTGAAATAAATAATTTATTATAATTTAAGATCTGTCCATATTGATATGTAATAAATCTACCAAATATAGATGATCATCGATTGGTATAAATTAATTATTACTTACGAAATGTATCTACGTATTGTAACATTAATCATAAATAGCCTACATTATTTTCCACGACAATAATTGAAATTAATCGTTCCTATATTCATACACCAAACACACACAAATACATCCGTGTTTAATGTCACAACACGTTCAATAAAAATCTCAGTACCTAATTTTGAAATGAGAATTAAAAAAAAAAACTTTGTGTACAGATTTCACTCGCAAGTGATTTTTTTAATAATAACATGCGTTGAACAAAAGTGTAAGCAAAATTTTATAATTAAAACATTATTTGAAAATTATTTGAAGCTAACATCAAGTCGGAACAAGACAGTTTATTAACAAGATCTCAATGATTGATCGATGTGATGACCCGGCTAGATATTTGTTTTGCCGTGTCAAGTTCACTTTAATTACATTTATCATTATTTTTAATCAACTCTTCGGACTCATATGCTGGAATAATGAACTTGAAATTTGTATTATCGTAAAGATTGTCTTTATTATAGATAACTGTAGTTTGTCTTCTTATGCTCCGCTTAGCTTCGTTATTCATTTGTAAAACAAAATGTAATCGAATTAATAATCTGATTGTTTTATTCTTAAAGAACAGTGTTCTATATTTTGAAGTTATTAAGAATGATATGACATACTTATATATATACTCTGTTGTTTATTTATTGACTACCTCACTGGGCTGACTTTTCAACTGAGAACGAGAGATTTGTTTCCAGGTCAGGCCACAAATTTGGTTTAAGATTTGGAACTCTCTATTCAAGTCTTATTACCACGTCATCGGGTTACTAGTGAGAGAATGACTATACCTGTATTTGTGCAAAAACTTGTTTTCTATATATTAGATTGATTGATTTGCTGCAGTGTCTTAGATAGGTCAGGAAGACGTTATATCATTAAGAAAAGCAATATTTAATAGGGCTACTACATATATAAATTAACCACTGCTGGGCTAAGACCTTCTCTTCCATTAAGGAGTGGGTTTGGAACATATTTCACCACGCTGTCCCAATGCGGGTTGATGGAATGCACATATCGCAGAATTTCGATGAAATTAGACACATGCAGGTTTCCTCATGATGTTTTCTTTAATCGCCGAGTACGAGATGAATTATAAACACAAATTAAGCACATATATATAGTGGTGCTTGAATGGGTTTGAACCCGAAATCATCGAAGATGCACGCGTTCTAACCACTGGGCCAGTGATAGACTAGATATAGAGTTAAATCTTACAAAATCTTTATTCAGTTGATGAGACACATCGTTTAACCAAGTATAATAAAGTTCAACAATATTTTTATACATAATTGAGTTTTAATAATTTTTAAATAATAAAAAATAAAATTATTTTACCTTCAATGACTTAATACAATACTTATTATAAATAAAAGACGCAATATCGAGATGAAAGTAAACAAGACACTTGTGATGGGTAATATAAACTTGGCCATAAACCTTATCTAGAGGGAATAGAGTTCATTTTTGAGAAGATATCAAACACTTATATTAGCAACATACAGTAGGAAGTATTGGGTAATTATTACTGAATCCTCTTGAAACAATTGGCATTTAAGTTGAATAAACAAATGATTTTTAAATATCTATTTGCTACTATCAATAACTTATATTCGAAGCTTAAGAACGTATTTCTCGAAATACACAATTCTTAAAATAAACAAACGTTATTTTTTTAGAATGATAGGTATTTATTTTCTGTTCAAATTATACATTATGTAAGAAATATTGACTGTAAAACATTTGAAATAGGAATAAAAGTCTGCCGCGTCGAGTAATTCTCCTCCAAAGGAGATAGATAGTTTTAGTTCAGCAATTATAAAATCATAGATTGCTTTATTTTTTGTGTTTATAAAAGTAACGTATACTAGTAATGGCCCGCGGGTTCAATCGCGTTTCAGGGTGCTGGTTGTCATATGTGAGGCAAAAAAAGTAAGCTATGTCCTTCTTGGAGTTGAAATTTGCTTCGTATCACATTTTTGGTCAAAGGTTTGGTCGTGAAAAGGCTACAGACAACAGTTGCTTTCACATTTATAATTTTAATATAGATTACTTGCATATCGAAAACATATTCAATTATTCAATGAATTTCAGATGATTCGAACAAATTTATTCTCGTCAACTAGCGAGTAGTCTGATAAAGGGCAGGAGCGGTTACATTTGAATTCATTTCACAATTCATAAGGGCATGCGATGCTACTAATATCATATGCATATATTACTGTATCATTTGTATCAAAGGGTTGCCAGATTATCTTAAATATTTCATATAATTTAGACTTTGAACTTAAAAGATGTCAAAAGAGGTTAATATATTTTTAAAAAACATAAATATTCTAAGGAGGTTATATATTTTTCAAATTGAGGCTACTATGTCTACTGTGCAGTGTAAAGTGCAGAGCTAGGTAGTAATAATTTAGGTTATGTAAAAAATAGAATAAAAATATTATTATATTGTTCATTCATTTGGATATCACTTTAAAGTCAAATTATAACATATCTTGTTATAAGGCAATTTAAGGATTTTCTTGCTAGATTTATAAGGTCTGAGTTTCTAAGGTATTCCCATAGATAATACAGTCGTGAGCGTGTACAGCCAAATACAATGATAATGACACGAGTGAAAAAGTTAATATTCTATGTTATCTATCAAAAATATTTAAAAAATTCTTTAAGTATATTTATACATTTAAGCACTACCGAAGGTCCCTCCCTCGTTCTTATTAGTTGAGTCGTGTTTAAAAGATGTTTAACTGTACCTACTTAGCCTTAGCTAAGAATAGTTTATATTTTTAGAACACCCCGATAATTTAACGCGGAAGGGCGTGTCTTCGTGAGAAATAGATCTATAGCAATATTGCAACGACACAACAAACATATAAGTAATAATATTCCTATTACATTTCTGATTACCATTCATGAGCTGTAAAATGAAGCTGGTTAGAAAATGTTACATCGGCGCCCATTCTCATTGAGAATCGTATAATGTGTACAAGACAGGACAATGATGTTTATGATGAGGGAGTACATAGAACGTACATTATATTAGAAATGACAAAATTATATTTACAATTTTAAAATTCGAATATATTATTTTTAATCTGCTTAGTCTTATTTAAATATTTAAAGCACATAAAAATATAATTAGCCTGCCAACATTTTAAATGTTTTAATAAATGTACCCCTTTTTGCAGATATACTTTCAAAGCTAATTTAGACAATATGTACTATATATATCTTAAATGAAGATTAATCAGACTAAATAACTCTTTGTATATAACTGTCCCAAATTATTTTTTTTGCAAACCGATATGACACCACACTATACCTCTTTTGCATGTCAACATTTTATGGATTACCCTACCTACAGATTGTATACAGTTAATTTATATATGATTATTGTTTGCATTTTGGTATACCTTACTAAAAAGTATCTGTTCCGAAACACAAAATTTACTGGAAATATCTACTTTTGCTTAGGTTTACGTATTATTTTTAACACTGGCACTGCTATAACTATTAACCATTACTTAAAAGTTACGGAAAAGTTTTGAAAGATGTCAGTGCTTGTTCTTATACTGGCTCACCCACAAAGCACTTAACAACAATTCTAAGTAACTAAGCTGTTGACAGTAAGCGATACAATATGTAGGTATCTTCTAAGATTGGTTTTTGCGTTTAGGATCTGAACTTTGTTTGAAACCACAGATATATAAGTCCCTTTGGTCTTTGAGAAAGTTGAAGTATCAATTACATTCTTCGAGGTTACTGATCGTTTAAAAATAACTCGTAATATTAAAATTAAACCAACACGATAGTGACAAAGTAATTTAGATGCCAGATGACATTCTTTACATTGAAATATTATTTTCTCTTTTTGAAGTTAAACATTTTGAAATATCATTTATGCATATTTGCTTAACAAATGACTCGCGGCCATACCACTTCCATTCATTCTGAGCTACAGGACAGGACAATGATGTTTATGACAGATGCAATAGAATATCATGGACGTTATGACATATGCGTGTGCGCAGTGCGTGCGAATTCAACGTGATTTGCTTAAGACATAAATTATAGAAGCAAAATTAGAGATAAAGTGCACAACAGTTTTAAAAATTATAGAAATAAAATTGTAATCACTTTAAAAGATTTTTCTGATTGAATGCAAAAAAGTGATATAATATGTAATCTATACTATTATGTAATCACTACTACTACTATGTAATCATATATGTATATATACTTTTTCTAATAAGTATTTTTATTAACTTTGTTATCTAAAACAATATAATAAATATTATTTATTATTTATAAAAAAAAAGTACATGTAATTTGAATCAACAATATTCTGCGCCTTATAATATTATATATTTAGCCATTGTAAATACACACGTCAAGAGCGACCGTACTTGAAATACATCCACAGACAAAAAAAAACAGTACGAGTAAATATATCGATAATGTATTTTAAGTGTGCATTCAGCCTACAATAAGTACCCACAGGAGCGTGTAAGCCTGTCATTGTATGCAAAGTCTCTTCCGAGCAGGTGACGGACTGGTATCTCAAAACAAACTTTATAATACTCAAAGACCTACGCCGTATGAAATTTCTAATCTCCACACGTTAGTTGTATCTAGGAATTTAATCCTTACTGTTTTCTCTGAACGAGACAAATAAAATAATGTTGAATGGATTACGATATGAACATAAATCTGCGTCTGCAGTTCTAGTGATTTCAGCCAATGTGCTAATGTTTTATTTATTAGATAAAAACATTCTATACATGCATATAATGTAAAATAAATAGACTATAAATGCGATCTGTTGCTAGTTTATCGACGTAATTTTACATATTTATAATGATAGAGATTAAAGAACATGATATATTATATACTATTTTATTTATTAGCCGTTTAGTTATTTTAAAAGTATTTCTGTTACAGGTACTTCTTTCTCCGTTTTAGTTTACTATCGGTTCCAGCTATCAATTACCATAAAACAGACATACATATACAATTCCTTACATATTTAAAGTACTGAATTCTTAACACCATCTTGCATTGCGATCCTCGATAATATTCAGTATATTGACATACATGTTGGACCGACGGCCGCGCCCGACGCGCGACTCATCTGACCACTGTTTACAATTGCATATTTCAACTCGTCTTATTATTTCGTGCCATTGTAGGCGCTGACGCAGGACATGAATATGAAACGGTTTCAATAGAGACGTTGTCATACATCTGCTTGTCTTTGACGGACGGTAGCTCGATGTGACAGTTACGCATCGATAATAAGACCTGTTTATTGTTAGCTTCAAACCTTGAACTAGTGCTCACGAGGAAGTGAGGGAAAAGCCGTTTGTTCAAAAGGAATATTATCATACTTGTCTCGCTTTGTTCTTCATTGCCCTTGGGCTTTTGTTTGTTGGAATTAATCTGCACTGTGATTCCTAACGAGGTCATTCAAACTAAACACCTCGATTGATATTGTTATAGTATTTGAATTAATAAAGAATTATCGGAAGGGTTTTATATTTTTAAATGTTAGCTATGTTATCTGTGAACTATTTTTTAATATAAAAACTTGAAACATGAGAGTGTGGATGTCCTCCACATTGATTATACACGGTAGCCATTCTCAAAAGAAATTAGATAGCTGCACAAGAGATTATGAAATTACATACTGCAAAAGTGCGTAAAAATAGCACTATTCCAATCACTCCCGTTGTCCGAATGGGAAGCAAGCCGACATACTTGGCAAGAATTTTAGCAAAATACCAACATCTTCATGTGTTTACCGAGTTATGATATAAATATTGCCAACTTTAAAATGGTGGGATGCATGCAACGGAGAATTACTCGAAAAGAGTTGCTCTTATCAAGTAATTCAATAACTTTTTACACATCTGTTAATAAGAGATAATTGAACTTACTTGGAATCAATATGGAGTATCTTCATGTCCATCGCGTGGACGGTCGTGAACACATTGGTGGCGCCGTGCACAACGCACTCTCGCGTTTCCGGCATGGCGAGAGGGGTGCAGGCTGCGAGGAACACCGGCTCGTTGCGACTGCAGAGCGGCAAATAAGACACGTAGTGACCTCGTACTAGCACCACCTGCGAGACAAAATCAAAATCAAAATAAACTTTATTCTAGTGGGCTTTTACAAGCACTTTTGATTCGTCATTTAACGATTAAGTGAAGCTACCACCGGTTCGGAAAGTAGTTTCTACTGAGAAGAACCGGCAAGAAACTCAGTAGTTACTCTTTTTCAACATTTAAACAATTAAATACAAAAATTAACTTATTCTTTATATCTTAACTAAAAGAGGTTGAAGCGTCAATATCAGCCGACTTTATTATTATATTTGTATTAAATCGTACATAAAAGAAATAATTCAAGTTAGAAACACAATCTATATGAATATTATAAATGTGAAAGTAACTTTGTCTGTCTATCTGTTTGTCGTTCTTTCACTTCCAAACCGCTAAACATAACTTTATGAAATTCGGTATGAAGCAAATTTGATCTCCAAGGAAGGACATAGCCTACTTTTTTGTCTAACACGTGACAACCAAACCCATAAAACGTGTGCGAAGTCACGGGCGATAAGTAGTATAATATATTTCTAACAATACGTATATATGAAATCTATGTTACACTTTATGTTTAATTAGGAAAATAAACAAAAAAGCTTTACCGAACGGGATGTAATTCATCACCAGAAATAAATATGACGTTGATATGTTTACCATTAATTTGTTTTAAGGTGTTTTTTTGTAACAAACAAATTAACATTTGTTGCAGGATTTTAATGTTAACAACAAAAAATATAAGTAAATTAATTTTGTTAATATTCATAGATTTCAAGTGGCACTCAGAAAAAACTTTACCGATATTGTAACTTCTAAAAATATACACACTCATCATGTTAACAATAAGACAACATCAAATGTTAAAGTTGATAATGACGAAATGTAATAGTATTTTTAAATTTGGAACTAGAAATCTTGGCGACATGTAGATAATATATGCATTTTACGAATGAAGGTCATATTTGATGAAAAGCTATTCGTATTAGCGTCTGTCGCATTCAACTCTGACCGCTTAGCTTCAAAGGCTGTGGGCGTGGCGCTATGACATTCTTCAGAGTTTTAACAACAATGGCTAGATAAGAGTTGTTCGACACAATAGTTCACAGTTCAACCACTCACTGGTAATCTTCGATCCGGGACTGTGGCCTTGGTACACATTTTATTGTATTGAACGCGTAAGTTGCTCAATCTCCCAACCGACGATCAGTTTTAACTTAAGCTATTATTGAATTGCATTTTAAGTGAAGTCGATATGCCAATTTGAAGCGTTTGTTAGAAATAATTATCATTAATTATTTTTTTATTTATTAGTGATGAAATCCTTAAGCTTTAATCGTATAATGCTTTATTGTCTATTGTTGAAATAATGGTAAGTGTCTATATAATAATAATTTCGAAGCGGTTTTTTTCTAAGACTTTATTTAAAGGTCTTTTGTTCTCAAGCGTTATTCGTTAAAAATAATTATATGTACTTCATATTATTTAGCAATATGAAAAAACTTAAAACATATTTATTCATTCTTTTGAATATCAATGTTACAGTATTGAATAAGGTGTAAATATTATGTCGATGCGATATATTATATTGATGATCAAATGAAATCAAAATAAACTTTTTTCAAGTAGGCGTTTACAAGCACTTTTGAATCATGATTTTACAATTAAGTGAAGCTACCACCGGTTCGGAAAGTAGATTCTACCGAGAAGAACCCACAAGAAACTCAGTAGTTACTCTTTTTTAACATTTAAAATATACAAAGTCATTTTAGTAAAATACAATTACTTAAATTAATATATCCTGCTCGGAAGTCAACAGAATGAAACAACATAAAAACATTATTTTTCATCTATGACAGTAACTATATATTTTGTGTTTTTAGATTTCAATTTTATAATATTTCACCATTAATTTACTTATTATTATTAACAAAATGAAATGTAATTAATAAAAAGTACAAGTATCTCTTTAATGTTCGAATCTTTCTACAATATAAAACGATATGAGAAAAGCAGCAATTCAAAACGCAGCGGAGTCCGTAATTATAATAATTAACACTCAATAATTCTAATCTCATTCGAGATTTATTTTCAGATTCCCTCGAAGATTAATAACTAGAAATGAACAGTTGCGTCAACGTGTATCCGCCTACGAAAACAAAATGTAATGAGGCTATAATCTGATATGAAACATTGGAATATCAGATCAAATGAAACGCCCAGGCTGAATAAGACATTGGTAAGGCTTTGATTTAAGAGGTTATTACTTATTGAATATTGCCAATAAAATAATAAATGTGAAATTAAAAAATAATGGTTATTAAATATACAGTTAGTTCTAAATTAAAATTAGTTCGATGAAGCTAATTTTATCAGTAATGGGATCGTAAGTAATAATAATTATTATTATGATCGGTGAAGTTAAGCAAAACGGGCTATTTAACACCTTCAAAAGTAATATTAATAGGTACATATATGCTTTGATACTCAATACATAACATGATAAATTAAATTTTCCCACACTGCAAAGTCGATAAAGCCTCTGCCTTTCCTTCTATAATTTCCTTCATATTTTTAATATTGCTAATTTTGTATAAATGTAAACGGTATTAAAAAAAAATTGAGTATATTTCCCCATACCAGATTATATTTTTGAAGGTGATGATTGAAAGTCGTGAATTTAATTTTTGATTATTATTATGCTTGATTTAATAAAAGATGCAATTGTATAAAGTTGATATTTCAATAAGTGACTTTTAACAGTTTTTCTTTGGTAGCTTTACATTTAACTGAATACTATAAAATTAAAATTCAAAAGTGTCTTCAAAGTTTCTCAAATCTATAAAGATTTCAATAAAATTAATTTAGTTTTTCGTTGTAATCAAACATTTAGTGTAGCTTCATTAGTTATCAATATCTCGAGCTTTTAATACTATCAGACGAGAAAATATTGTATTTAAACACTTCGAATTTTTTAATCGCTTATCACACAGTATCTTAATCAGTCAATCTTATTTAGAACTGAGTGGGTATGACAACGTAGGGCGATCAATCGTGACTTATTATCTTTGGAGCTCTGAATCTATCAGTAAGAAGTCCAGTAAGAGGTGAACAATAAACCACTTTCTACTTCAATACGATTGTCGTGACTCCCTCTGACCTGATCATATACTGACCATTTCAATGTGTGACCATCATATCTATACGACAATAAACTGGTTTTATAATTGGCACAATTTCATTAATATCTGTAAAGCAACTGCAAATTCTTCTTTTAAATTGTGATTGCCAAATAAATAATTTCTTTAGTACATGAATACAAAATCTTTTTAAATGCGCGAAAGGATCCTTTATGAATTAACAAAGCATTTTTAAATTATGGAACAACTCTGATTAAGGCTCATTTTTCGTTTGATTTTAAATTTCGCCTTCTAAGTTTTTACAGGATTAATGGTTATTTCAGGGGAATAGTACAGCTGGTTGACGCTGACATGTCCAATTTAGCTCATAGTTAAACTTCATTCGATATGAATATAGTTTTAGAACAAGGTTTAATTTATATCGGCCATAGTACAAAGCTAGTGAGATGTCATGCTCACAATAGTATCTGACGATTTTGACAATTCGTAAGGTAAGATAAGGTAAGAGGAATGATCTTGTTCTAAGTCGTTGTTATTTGAACATTACGTCTTGTTATGACCGCGTGTCTCGGCTTTGGAGACGTTAAATAAAGTCCAAATAATTCCAACTGCGTTATGTTGAAATATATTATATTAGACTAAGGCCTTACCCTGTTATGTTTCTGGGATTTATCGCAGAAATATGTTGAATTGTACTACAGTTTAATTAATAAAAATAATTGAAAAAGTTTTTTTTTGTCTTACTTAAATGTTATATAAATGTAAGTTACTTTTATATTTATTTTATTTATGCGTCTTATAACAAGAAAGCACTCGTATATCTGAGCATTTAATGACTATTTGTAAATATTTAAATGCAGTCTATTTGTCATTGCTTTACAGCTAATAATATTTTGAGTTTGACTTTAATCAACATAAACACAGGACTTGATTACTTTAGGCGATCATTAAAATACTTGAAATATGAAGATTTACTTCGACGAAATACGGAATTGTAGTGCTTTGCCGTTTATAGTGTCGTTAATGTGTTGCCTATCTAGTGAAAGGCGTTGGTTTTAAGATAAGTGAGATAATTTTGATTTTATGGAGCAGTTGTTAGTATTTTGTTACCACTGTTATTCTATTTAAATGTTGTTTTAATTTTGTTTATCGGCGTCATTGCAAATGCAAATTCTTCTTTTAAATTGTAATTGCCCTGCATGTAAATTATTTCTACAATCGTTTAAATTGTCTTAGATAAATTTAAGTTCTTGTATTTTGGCATGCTTGTAACAACATCACAACGTAACCTATTAAGGATTTAAAACAGTCTGCTTAATGTTAAATGGTCTTAAACACCCGAAAAATGGCACTGTCTGGCATAAGGATAAGCATAAGTGCGTTACGTTCTTTATGTCTCTTATTTTACTAGCCGACTTACCATTAAAGTAAGAAATACAATAATATTAAGTATTACTGTATGGTGGTAGAATATGTGATAACGGCCACCCCTACCCACACGACTGCCGAGCTTGGAACTAACTAACCCTTCAATTAAGTACCATCAGTCAAATATGTGCTTTCTTGTAATCATTCTTGTAAATTAATATTATAAATGTGAAAGTAACTCGAAAGTAAAAGAGTCGAGATGGCCCAGTGGTTAGAACGCGTGCATCTTAACCGATGATTGCGGGTTCGAAACCAGGCAAGCACCGCTGATTTATGTGCTTAATTTGTCTTTATAATTCATCTCGTGCTCAGCGGTGAAGGAAAACATCGCGAGGAAACCTGCATGTGACAAATTTCATAGAAATTCTGCCACATGTGTATTTCAACAACACGCATTGGGACAGCGTGGTGGAATATGTTCCAAACCTTCTCCTCAAAGGGAGAGGAGGCCTTTAGCCCAGCAGTGGGAATTAACAGGCTGTTGTTGTTGTTTGGTGTAAAGAAAACTTGAACTTCAAGGAAGGACGTAGGCTACGTTTGTTGTCTAACACATGAGAGCCAACCCCAAAAAATGCGGGCGACATCGCGCGTGTCTAATAATTTTCTTTATTCCATAAATTAACTTTTTAAATATACTAAGCTTGTTTGTGTTATTGAGTAACGGTGTTTAATTTTTTTTATAAAAGTCGAATAATATAAATACCTTTTTTATACGGTTGTGTTTAAAAAGTTCGGTCAAAACAGTCACGCTAAAGCCTCGGAGTCACGAATTGTTACGTCAGGACACACCTATCATCTGAATCATTCGTCTTTTTAGACAGGCTTTATAACTGTTTCTTTATTACTATATTCGCTTATGAGAAAAGTGGATTGATTATACACGTAGATAAGTTTTGAGTAAATACGTGCTAATTCTCATGGCTTTATAATTGCTTCTAAAGTTACTTTTGTACGCCTTAATGTTTTATTAAAATATGACAAAGTAATATGTTATAGAGCCCTATGAAGTATTTTTTAATACAATTAACTCATATGAAATCACAAAATATAACAGAACTGAAAAAGGAAATTAGCGTTTTATAACAAGCAGATATAGTTATTAAATAAGTATTCGTAAATGGGTGTAAAATTCGACCATAAATATAAGTGAAAATTATTATTAGTATTTTTTTTTATTGATAAAACTAATTTCGACTAATGATTTAAGACTCAATAGGAGGTTGGAAAAAAGGAGGTTGAAAGGAAAAGAAATAGACAAGAATATCCTGAATCCATACTAAGAATAAAACTAGAAATTCTTCTGACTAATACTTAACTCAAAGATTTAAATAAAATGTTATGTCTTAACATTATAAGTTGCTAAGAGACAGCTTAGTTATTATACGAAAACTATTTATCGTCCTAAATATATTCAACGTCGCATAGTATCGACTTGATTCAATGCAATGTTGAAAGAAAGTACTATAAATTCCATTACATACGAATTAATGTTACAAGAGAGACGAAGATATCATTCACGAAAGAAATATTACTCTTTGTTTTGCCCGCATATTTCTCAAATATGTTTATTGTCTTCGACGTTCCAAAAAATTTTATATCGTACAGAAAGTTTTTAGTAAAACCCGCTATGAAATATATGACAAAAGTACCAATTTGACGTGCAGTCAAAGTTATATACGTCCAAAGAATCTAATCTATACTTAGTATTATAAATGTGAAAGCAACTCTGTCTGTCTGCAGCTCTTTCACGACTAAACCAATGAACCGAATTTGATGAAATTTAGTACGAAGCAAATTTGAACCGCAAGAAAGGACATAGAGTACTTATAGCCTGAAATATGACCAACAATTCCCTGCAATGCGAGCGAAGCCGCGAGCTACAACTAGTTAAACATATTTGATTGAATGATCAAGTACAAGAAGACTAGCAAATCATCCTGATATTGTATATATCTACTCCATTAATCTACATTCATCAAAATCGGCTCAGCCGTTTTGTAGTATTTTGTAATACACATGAGAAGAATTATATAAAGATATATTATGTTTATATATATTTTAATATCTATATTCAAATCTATGCATTGCATCAAGTTTTATACGAAGTTCTTGCATAAGGCCCTCTTTTTATAAGTTAGTGATAGAGTCGTGACGTGGTGACGTCACATGATGGCTGCGTGGCGTGCGCGTGCGCGCGTTGCCCGAATTCACACCAGCAACACGACTTGATCGTTCAAAACATTTCGTTTTTTATCCCTTCGGCCATTGCCATTGTCAGTGGTGATATATCTCTGTCTTTTATATATTTATTAAATTCTACGCCTGTCCGTCCGTTTCTACGTACACATAAAAGACTATTAAATTATAAATTATTGCACAATAACTGTTTAACACCTTTATATGGTTAAATAAATAACTTTAACGATATTAGTTGCTTTATCAACGGCGATGTAAAAGTTATACTGTATTACACTTCACACACACAGATAAACATCGTTTTCTTTAAAACAGAACTAACACATAGATACAAAACGTCACACATGCAAACCCATAAACAATTATTCACACATACATAACGAGAACATTAAACTGCGAAATATCGATTGACAAAGCGAAAAATAAGCCCATTAAATCACACACACGGTCACACGTCCCCACAATACTATACAGTATGCAAATATAACATCTTAATATAGAGTGCGGTGGCTCGCAGTTTTGTTATTACAATCAGATGAATTTACATTTCATAAATAAATGCATCTCGGACTGCCCTAACGACGCCACACTGAATGTTTTTGCCGCATAAAATGTGCGAGCGCCTTAATTTAAATAAGACATGCACAGGATGCTATGGTGTGAATTTCAGATGCTCGCTTTTAAGTACTGCGATCATAAAATGCATGGTTACTCCTAGTTTTAGTTGCATCATAATTACCTCGTTCAAAGTTATAGATTTATATTACTTGCGTAAATTGTATAACCTGCGAAATCCTTCGAATATCACTTAAAATTAATAACTATCTTTCAGATTATAACACAAATATTGTTTTCATAATCATGATCCTTGATTTTGAGAAGTCATTTTAAAAAGAATTTATGTAAGTTTTTATATTTCCACTGATTACTTACCATATGTGCCATATTACGCTACGGCACTTTCGTTTTTCATGATTCTTGTTTTTGCATAGAAAATACATGATTTTTTCATAGGTAATAAAGGCATAGGTATCTCTTAGGTAATAATATTTCAAATATAATCCATACATTAAAAATATTACAACATTCTGACGTTTAAATAAAAATCTCTATGTAAAATGACATTTACTTTCTTATACGTAATAACGTAATTTTTATACAAGAGATTAATGTATTTATATTTCTATATTTAAAATCAATATTATCCTTATTTGTACAAAGATCGAGTAAGTAATTTGTTTCTTAATTGGTGGTATTCTTCATTGAATCCATCAAGTGCTGATTATTCAGAATAACTACTGAGTTTCTTTTCGAGTGTCGTTGAGAATTTAAAAATTTCTTCTTTTACTTGTTGAATAATTTTTTATAGTTATATTGGAATAATATTGTAAATTGTAAATTTGACTAAAGTATGTATGAATCAATTTAATTTGCAATATACCTAAATTGTTTGAGAAAAAAATGTATTAAATTAAACTAAAATTGCCCAACAGAACGTAAAATATTGATCAATTAAATATTTCTACGGTATATTATTTTCAAACATCATAGCGTATACAGTAAAATAAACATTAAGACAATTGCAGTAGTATCTCCAAGGCTCTATTTAGTTACATCAACCCAATTACTGGCGGTTTACGTTTAAACTTTCTAGCTTAATTGATTATAATGGCCTTAAATATTTATGTCATAATTTAGCATCCATTAAAAAATGAAACAATTTATTGAGTTTTATATAGCATGTATTTTATGCGCTAATGATTTGTTTTTGGTACATTTATACAGATTATAAATACGAGTTGAATACATGATCACAGATACACGTCAAATGTCAAGACATATTGCGGCTAACTTCACATACGTTCTAAATGAAGAAATATATTATTTAAGAGTTCAGAGCGTTTAATATATCAATAACACGCAATTTCGTTCGCATGAATTAGGCTATTCAAGATGTACAGAGACATATTATTTATTCTTGTTCTCACGGACGCTATAAAAATCAAGTTATAATTTTACAGAACCTCCGAACCGACACGTAGGTATATTAATTCAAATAATGACCGTCCCAATGAGGCTTCTTTCGTCACAGCGTATAGAAAACATCAAATACATATAATTAGAGGTATCTATAAACTACGGTAATTGTAACCGTCTTCTTTAATTACGATATGGCATCGAAGGTGAGGTTGCGTTGTGAAACATTTATTTCATTTAGGAGGTGATGTGATCGATTGCTTTTTCGATTTTTTTTTGTGAATTTGTCTATGAATTAAAAACGTTAAAAATACGTTAAAAATATTCTAAAGTTGCACGTCTGATAACATTCGTACGAATTGACTGTAATTAGTTTACGAAATACTGGTGATTTATCACATGATTTCCCATATTACTTGTTCGGACATTGAGCAAATATTTTTTTGCTTGCATACTGACAATCTTTTAAGTTTACGAAATAAATAAACTGGTAGCTAGTTTGTTATTTCGTTTTTTTTAGCGTGGCTGAATCATCCAATCATTCGGTTTTTAATCTTGCGTTACTACGTAAGCGCATATGTAGATGTTTATTTGTAGCTGTAAACGTTTTGCTGCAGGTATTTCCAATTAATGTTAAAGAAAAATATATTTGCTTCATACCAAATTTCATCAAATTCGGTTCAGCGGTTTGGTCATGAAAGAGTGACAGGCAGACAGGTAGTCAGAGTAACTTTCACATTTAAAATATTAATAATGATTTCAAATGTGTCTTAGTTATTAATAAAGGGCTTTGTTGTTTTCTTTCAAAGTGTTGAATTAGACTATTTTCCCTGCCTAGAGAATATCACAGTAGGTATATTGAATTTAAAAATATTTAGATTTGTATATAATATTTATAAAATTTAATCGGGTTTAAAATCTTAGCATCGAACTGGCTACATTTCTAACTTTACCTACAACAACAACAACAGCAACAGCCTGTAAATTCCCACTGCTGGGCTAAAGGCCTCCTCTCCCTTAGAGGAGAAGGTTTGGAACATATTCCACCACGCTGTTCCAATGCGGGTTGGTGAAATACACACACATGTGGCAGAATTTCTATGAAATTTGTCATATGCAGGTTTCCTCACGACGTTTTCCTTCACCGCCGAGTACGAGATGAATTATAAAGACAAATTAAGCACTTGAATCAGCGGTGTTTGCCTGGGTTTGAACCCGCAATCATCGGTTAAGATGCATGTGTTCTAACCACTGACGTGTTTAGGCTTTTAACTCTGAAGGACTTATTATTCATATTTAAAATCTTAAGGTTAAAAGAAGTATATAAATCAACATAATCTCGCATACAAAGATTTCTAAATTAGAATAATATTGTCAATTCAACAAAATACTGAATAGTCTATTATACTTGTTATAAAGATCGATGACGAGCATCTGAATACGCTGTTAATATTCTTCCGACCTTTCATATTTGCTTTACGTTTTTTTTTTCTTTTTAACGCACACGGCTCTCGCTAGTTTTTTTAAGCAAAGACCTTTTCAACAACATACTTTTAATATTTAAAGTTTTAATTATATTATATTGTTTTATAAAATGGAATAAGTATTTATAAATTAATTAATTTTATGTGAATTGAATAAATATAGCTTAGCATTTTTAGGTCTATTATTGAGGTAAGTAAAAAGGTTTAATAACCGTTTCCCATTTTCAAACTAAACATTTATACATAGTTTATTCTAAGTACAGATATATGAATACCGTGTTATTGGTTGAATAGATAGGAATGTTTTCCTCTGTACGATCCGAGCCGTTATTGTAATATGGAATAAGATTAGTACACTGAAACCGATCGTTGTACCGTTCGCAACATAAACTATATCATGATAATAATTTTACAAACTTTTGTTGATTTAGGTGTTGTTAACATTAATTTTAAGTTTATATTAATGTTGGATAATAAATCATACCAATAATTATACAATATTTTGTCTCATAGTTTGATGAGACAGCAATCCAATTTGACTGTATAGTGATACAAGCAACATAATAATTTCTTACTGTTCCTAGGTCCTACATCCCTGATCAGAACCTGGATTTTACATAATATCGAATTGTGCAGCTGGTAAAATGTTCATCACACATGTAATTCTATGTGCCAGTAAATGTATGTTCTAAAAAGTAACAGCGATGGCAGGTTGTATCATAAATAAAAAAAATACAAACTTTTTCTGCTGACTCTACAAATAGATACATTTCAAGCAGTTGCACAAGTTTCTTTTGTCATTGTATAATGATGCTTAACGTTTGTGATGTTTTGTACGTTGGAATGTGCTTCGATTAGACTTATGTGCCATACAGAAATGGATTATTCTCTCACTAATAACCAACGTTGCTTCATCATTTGATGCCTTAAACACCCTTATTCTTTCACATTAAGATCTATATTTGCTTGTGAATTAACTAATAAGTGCAAATGTGGTTAGATTTCCTGTGGTCGTGTGATCGATGGCTTGTGACGGTAGTCTATGTAAGTAGGTGATGTTCGTTAAATTTTGTTGTAATTGATTAAGGAAAAAAATGTATTTTGATTAATTACATAGTTGCGTCAATTAATTTTAAATCAGATGAAAAACATGAATAAGCTTTTCATTTTAACAACCAAAAAGGTTTAAGTTGTTACAAAAAAAAAAAAAAACATTTTTATGTTACGCTCATGAAACTAAACTAGTACTATTTAATAACTTATTGTTAGTTACACGGAGAGAAAAAATAGTGAATATGTTTATTACAAAGTTTATTTTCATTTATTACAAAGAGTTTTTCTTTTTGTCGAATATAAGTATATTGCATCGTCCATAATTTTATTGAACAATAGATCCTATTCAAACAACTGTGACTATGAAATATGTACATAAAAAAGTCTTTATATGTGACGGTTGAAAAAAAAAACAAACGCTAATCAACCTTTTAATAATCTGTAATTTGTATTTGACAATCAAATACATATTGCGTAATTATGCGGAGCAAAAAATGAAAACAATAATAATTAATCAGCACTAATAAAAATATAAAAGGTATTTCATTAGTTAATTATCTAATTCATATCCTTGTTCTTTCGTGTATGATTTTTTTTATTGTATTTTGTGTGTACAAGTTTCCGTGCATAATATTTTATTTTTGTGATGGTAATGATACAAGTATTGAGTTATTTTTGCCTGTTATCAGTCACTAAGTGTATTCTTGATATGTGTGGTGAACATTTAATATATATTTCTAGACATTTATCTCATGCTGATTGCCGTAAACTCATAGCATCGCTGCGGTATGACTTCTATGAAATGCCTTCGAATTTAACAGAAGACGAGACAAAAATACCGAAAGATATACCTTGTATTAAACTTCTATCCGATTATAGCAACGGAACTGAACCATGGCAAGGCGAGAACAAGACACATGAACAAATATCACGCAGGCTACGTCAAATGGGCAAGAGCGATCTAGCCGATTGGTTGGGAAAGGCCGTTTTCCATCAGTTCGCAAAAGATATTAATGATACGCTACTCCAAAATCCATTTGCGGAATATCGTACTCAAAGTGCACTTAACACTAAATTACTCAATGATAAAGAGACGTTCGTAGAAGCCGAATGGGATAACATTGATATTATGTTATGGATGGTCTTGGCTAGTTTACTTGTAAGCTTGGCTTTCTCGTGTTGTCGTATTTTGTATCTGTCCTGTGCTAGAATTAAAAGGCGTTCAACAAATGACGAGACGATACCTCTTTTAAAATAAGCAAAAGCAATACATAGTATATCTTTATAAAGTATACCCATACTTGCTTACATACCTATATTTTTATAAATGTAATTCCACAAAATGCCATTTTAATAAACTGTGTTTCAGAAACAAACCTCACTATTAACGATGTAAGGATGTATATGATGAATGGAGTTCCATAATACAGTCTGGTATTAAATTAACGTATAAGCATAATGCAAATCGAGAAAAAAATCGATACAACAAAGTAATCGAGTGAAACGCATTATGGTACCTAAATGTTCGCCCAACCACGACCTGGCACTAACAAGGCGGTTTCGGGATTGCGCGTACGGCATCGCTCGTGTCATCTCGGCCAGTGCTTGATAAGCCTCATTAGTGGCCGTCTTAACTTCATCAAGCGATACAGGAGGTACTCCCGACTAAATGGGATTACGTTAATAGTTACGTACAACTTACAAGCCTTTAACGACATTTAACTTTTGTAACTGTTTGTTGATTGTGAATGTCAACCATTGTTTTTATTATCTGTATCCTAATTAGTACAAACATTGTATATTTTGTAATAAATTCAAATGTAACCTGAATGGCTTAGATTTAGCAACAATTTCTTGATTTTAACACGATAATCTATAATCTACAAATAGTTGTATTGTATGTATGCCTTCTGACACGTATAAAATTAAATTAAGTCCAAGCGGATTCATTATAGTTTTCGAAGGAATAATATAGACTAATAATGTTTTATCGCATTGTTAGTACGTTAAATGTAATTCTTTGCTTTATAAAATGAATATGATCCCAGTGTAGCGTCTAATGAATGCCATATCAGACAGGCCAGTAATGATAAGACACCATTAACAGCTCGGACATTTCTCTGCCTCAGTTTCATTGCTATGCTGATTAAATCGATTATGAAATGGCTCGTATAAAGTAACCATTATTCAATATCTATTTATCATAACGCATTTATCAGTTCCATTCATTTTAAAGGGATAAATTTTAATAAAAACATTCATAACCGTTTTACTTATGATATTAAATTAATTCGACGATTTATTTGAACAACCTGGTTTTGAAAGTTTGCGCCTACTGTGGTGGGAAATATTTGACAATGTAATAAATCTATAACGTATTTTAAATTTAAATGAACTGGCAATAAACAAAATCGTTGATCTTGATGGATTCGAATTTGAATTTGTGGAACAGGTTGCAGTCAAACTAGCGGCAATTAGCGAATAGTTTCCATCATAATGTTTCGATCGGCTTTTAATAATCGTGTTTATTGTTTTATTTATAACAAAACAGTTTATTTGTACAGAAAACTCTAATCTTGAATACTAATTCCTGAATATTACTATCAGTGTTTTATTGTTGTTATGTCGTTCTATACCACTCTATTAACTCTTTAATCCTTGCATCAAGTTCTATTTGTGAATGCCTAAGTGTGTTGATGGTCGGAGTCAGAGTATCGTGTAATTAAAGTTTGAATCTCTGAAGCAATTTGCTGTACACGTAGTGTGTACCTAAGATGATAAATGCAAACGATTAGCCAGCAAACGTGGGACATTTTACGCTCAGCAAAAACTATATGATATTCGATGCGCAGACGCAGAAACAAAAACACGCGATAATAAATCGAATGTTGCCGCAAAAAATATTTGTTTATTACACTAGTTGATTTTTAAATTTTATCCTCATAAATAGTATTATTAATATATTCACAATAATATTTGTTGAATTTTTGCCCAAAATTAAAGACGCTTTAATCGTGGACTTTAAAAAAAAATTCATGGTTTTTATTTAGTACAGAAAAATCATGAAACATATACGATTAAACTAGCGTGCATGTATAGATCAAAGTGGAATTTGACACTATCCCAAAAAAAGAAACAGTTCGGTTCATTTTATTTTTTATTATTTCTTCAGCCTTTTGCCGTCCACTGCTGGACGAAAGCCTCATACTGTCATACTGTCATCTTATACATATATACATACTGTCATCTTATATAACTTAATTAATTTTTTTATTATATAATTTACGCGTCAATCATATTAAATAGTTTTAGCTTATTTGTTTTGTATTAGGATTCACTTCGAACTTATCCATTTTTTTTTTTAATTCGTATTTAAGATATATATTAGACAGATATATGTCGCAGTTTGACAGTAATTTTCAGTTTCAGTACAAAATATTTTTAACATAGTACAAAATTAATTTAAAAAAAAATAACAAGTTACATTCTTAATATTATCCATGTGTAGCGAGCTAGTTGCTAGTATTTATTAAAAGGATCGAGTCTAGTGTCTACACTGCTGTTAGCGGAGTAGCACGTGCGGTTTGAATATTAATTGGAGACAATAAACTTGAAACTGAGAGCGTTTGTTATTTTGCACTCTCGTCTTATATCTAGAGCCCACTTATTGAGTGTGGGTGTACTATAAAACACGCTAGAGCATGCTAGGTTTTGTTTTTTTGTAGTGCGTCATCCGGTTAAGTTTTATATAAATGTATTTGATATTAACCATCTATCTATAGAACAAAATTCGACTGTTCGTTTGTAATGTTAAACTAGCCCTTCTTTACTCACTGCATATGTATGTATACGCAGTATATATACCAAAATAATTTATTTTACGATTTTTGATTGTCTATATAAGATTTTAAATGAATATGGTTATTTTTATTATTAAAGTTATTAATATCGGGATATTTACCATGTTCACGAAACTTCAGACTAGTGAACAAGACATTCGTAGACAATGTTGAAATATCGAGCTCTACCGAACAAAAATAAAAAACATGGTTAAAATCCTGAAATTAATAACTTTATTCTGTAATTTATTGTGTAATTAATAATGTTTATTCGTTCCGGCCAATCTCTGAAAGAGCTGGATCGATTTTGACGGGACTTTCACTGGCAGATAACTAATATAATAAGGAGTAACTAAGCCTACAATATTTTTTTGTTAAATTCGAGCGCGTATAAGGTCGCGGGCACAGCTAGTTATAAATAAGTTTGATTAATATATAGAAACATGTAGGTTCGTTTTTAATTATAATATATGGTTATCATTGTGGTGGTGTAATTTTTAAATTTTTTAATGTCTGATTTGTCTCGTTCCAACACGGTTGTTTTGTCATTTGAACGAAAAAGACAAAGCATTGTCTAACTGTTAAGCTTCGGCATAATATTTACGGCACGCCATTATTAATCAGATGCGAATAATTATGGTCGAAGAGATTAATTAATTCTTCTTCGAACTCTCACTATAGCAGAGACGTAACCGAAATATTTTTAATACAATTTAATAACATAGTATTTTAGTATAATATTCGCTACGAAACACATTAAGCTGATTACGAATCATCAAAGGTTTACGACCCTCGGAGTATAATTACAGAAAACTGGTCAAACTTCACACCATCACTTTCTAACATAAGTATTCAATTACGTGTAATAACTTCAATATATTGATGCCCATCAATTTGTTCGTCAAACTGACCTTTTTATTATAGTTTGTATTAGGGTTCAATAAATTTATTTATGATTTAAAAATAAAATGAACATTAAATTCACGCTTGTTACGTTAACATTCTAAATTTAAAAAGGATAAAATTGCGAAGCAGAGCTACTTATATAACTTCTGTTATAAGTTGCATGTATATTGATCAAGCAGTTTTGAAAAGAAAAGGCGTCTCCAGATTTATTAGTATGACATGGACTGCAACGTGGGTGTGGTGGGTACATCCAAGGCCGTAGTACCCGAGGGCCTGAGTGAGGAAATGAAATATGCACATGTACTTGTCCACACAATTGTGCATTGTAATATGTCCTGCGCATTTGCCTGGACTACCTGTATGGCCGTCGGCCAGGAGGACATCACTATAGATACAATAGAAAAGATAATTACCTTAATCTTTCAGTATATTATTAGTATTGTATTGATTATTGCGTTTCAATGTTTATTATTATTATATGCAATACCGGTTATTTCCAGTTTGATCGGCAACAACAAGTTATTGGATATTATATATGGATTATATATGGAATATAATTAATGTGAAAAATAATAAGTCGTCATAATTAATTATCTATATAAAAGTAATCGTAATAATTTAAAAGAAAATAAATGAGATTAGAGAGTTAACTCTCTGAAACAAGCAGTTGCTTGTTTAAGTCGTACCTACGAGTGTGACCACTTCGTTTTAATAGTAAAATGAATCAGTTCTTTAGAACGATCTTTTTTTTGGTACCTGATGACGACGGACTTAATACTAAGAAAAAAAAAATAACGGAACCAGATACGGCTTCGAGCACAATTTTATTAACTTAAGCAATTTGAAAGTAAACTTGTTAATTATGTTCTCATAAGTTTCATTTAAAATATCATCTCGACGGAACCAATGTTTGAGTGACGTTACAATTTCTAACGAGCGTTTGAACGGACAGACGTTATGTTATGAAGTTTCAATATCTTTGAGTATAAATTTTAATGTATTAATTAATATACGAAGTGTAGATATTTTTTTTTCATACCTTGTAATCAATTAAGACTTTTTAGAATGTGATTGATGTAATTATTTTTTTTTCTAGTAAAGCACTTAACATTTGATAGGCTTGTATTTTATGAAAAAAAAAAACAATTTTTAAAAGTTGTTAATAACGTATTGATGAAATTTAATGAGTTTAATTAAGTTTACAGATATTTTGAATTATAATAATATATAAAGTAATATATGTATGTATATATTTTATTCTGCTAACGATTGTAAGCCAGATTTTCACTCATTGTGTGTTATATATTTTTGTTATGAATTTTTTGTACTCGGTGGTACGACTTTGTATTCGTCAAACAGCAAAACTTGGTGTTCCAGTGGTCCAGTCTTTATTTTGACGGAGTCAGTGTAACAGTCCCGAGGGACGTTTTATTTCTATGTATCTTAGTTCCTAAAGTCTAAAGGGCAATGGCGATATAAGGAATAGTTGAAATTTCTTTCATCACAAATATCTATGGGTATTTGTGACCACATAATATCATCACTACTAATTAAATGATAGCAGAAAAATTAGTTAATTAAATGTGTGACCGAGTCAATATAGGTGTTGTGAAATCGAGACGGCAAAATAAACTTCACATACAATGATGATACTATTTTTTTATAAATATATCTATTCTGCCTCAATATTTGGTATTCGCTATGGAATATGTTTATACAACTTGCAAGTTAGACATATATTTATTATTAACTGGTTGTTGATCGTGGCTTCGCTCTATTGGCTCGTTTTATTGGGTTGGATGTCATGTCATGTTACGCAAAAAGTAGCCTATGTCCTTGGAGTTCAAGTTTGCTTCATACCAAATTTCATCAAATTCAGTTCATTGTTTTGGTCGCGAAAGAGAGACAGACATACAGAGTTACACTTACATTTATAATATTAGAACAAATTGTTGATTGCTGGTCTAAAACTTTCAATTTTTTCGACAAAAAAAAATTTTTTTTTATTGATAAAGTTAAATTAGCTGTGCAATATGTTATTACATACCTTCTGATCTCCAAATCGCATCTGTCTCCGGGCATTCCTCGCGACGTTCATACGACACAGGAACACTCGGTCTTCGCCATCGGTCGGCGCTCTCGACAGCTCCGACCTCACGGCCTGCTGGTCTTGTTTGTCGATCACGTCGTATACACTGTCGCCGTGAATTAATAGGTCCTCCTATACAAACATTAATTAGAATTAGTGACATACGTATACATGAAATAAGGAAGTGGGAAGTCTGAATAATCGTCTATGGTAGTGTTGCATATCGACAGTACACTGTCGATAAACTATCTATCGATAGATGCCCGTGAACAAAAATTATGCTATCAGTACTATCGATATCCCGAATAGTTTTCGTGGTCAACTATCGATAGTTCTGAAACATAAGTCTGTGATAGCAAATTTTTAATTATAATAAATCAAATGGCCTTAGTGTAGTCGAATCGTGGCCGTCGCGTTATATTAAAAAATCCTTAAAAGCAGACATAGCAGGGGTTCCAGAGGTGCCAGTCCACGATTAAAATAATACTCCTGCGGTCGGCACAATGATGAAAATGTCGATGCAATCTCGCTAAGTATAAGCCTCTTTAAAAATAAAAGCGTTTGCTTTAAGTCTGCGGCGGCGAACTCTTGCCCAGTTTCCGCAATTATTTACCTCTCCCAATCTTTTGTTTTATTTTATATTTCACACAAACTATTTTGACAGTTCTCGGTATTTCTTACGTATTTGTGGTTTCTTATTTTATAATGCATTGGAAAGTTATAGTAAGTGTTACGTCATCAAGATGGAATGACGTGTGATATGGTACAAAAATAATTCCCGTATGAGTATAGTAAGAAATGAGATGAGCAAGAAATATGAAAATACATTTAATTACATAAATAAAACAGCAAGACGAATAAATAATGGTCTCGTGCTATTATTTATTCTCTAAGGCACTATTTCTAGTAAATATACGCTATAATTACTAGGTTCTCCCCTTTTAGTGAACGCTTGGTCTTCAGTTAGACAGGGTTAATAAAATCGTTGCAAATTCCCTTTGTTTTCTGCATTATAATAAACATTTTCAATTAACCTAGGTCTGCATTATTAAGTTTAATTAAATCATAGTTCTCATGCAACCCAAAGAAAATTTTCTAGAGTTGCATTTTGATGTGATAGGGTTGGCGAGGTTATGAACATTTCGAAATGCTTTTTAATATGCATTGTTTAAATGAAATAAAATTGTTTAACTTTTCCAACGAATTATAAACATGCCATAAGGTTAATATAAACATGTCATAATTAATTTCAAGGCACTCTAAGGGGTTCTATATATTTTGATTTTGTTCGTTTAAGAGTTATTGTTTATATATCTAATTTCAATACTTTTTACAGAATTTATTCTACATGTATTCTGTTACAAATAAATTAATAACAAGAGGTATTTTTACATTCTATAACAATTTTCAATATTCCGTAACATCTTTGAGATTAAATGTGATTCACGTGTGGTCGTAATATTAATTTATGACGTTGGCGACCCTATCTGACGTCAGCGTCATAGCGCCCCGCCCACCTGTCGCGAGCGCTCCGTTAAGACATAATTGTGCGCCTGTGCCGATGCCGCCCACGCCGCTCGGGGGCTCTGACGTTCAACGAAAATGTAAATAAAACCACTGTTATAGGGTTAAATGTTAGAATAATTTCTATATGGTTTTGAGATAATAATACGCCGGAAGATTTGTAACAAATGTTTATGGTTAAAATCTTGGTACATTCTTGCAAACTTTGATTAACAAAGTACAAAAATATATATAGTTAACAACTTTATTAAAAGCTGACTTTTGAATTGATACATTTTATAATTGCTCACTTATTTAATACGAATTGATACATTTATTTTGTTAAACATTTTAATTTAATTTCTCAGCTCTCGCTTGAGGGTGATTTAATATTAGATAATTTAATATTTAAGTATCAATTGACAAAGCTATAATCAATAGCCCGTGGCATTTTTACACTACGATTATCTTGTATGTAATCATAAACAAGCCATGCATTATTGCACTAATCAACATAATCTGTTAATAGTGTTTTGTATATTATTAATGTCGTATAAATATATATTGATATTGGCATAAATATTTGAGATTAACAGACTTCGTCGCTGTTTAAACAATTACTATGGAAGTTGGCACATTTTTTTTCATAGATTTGGTTTTTGTTCCAACCTCCTTGTTTTGACTCGCTACTAGGGTACTGACAATAACCTCTTTATCTTTCCAGCGGTTGCTTTGCAGTTGATATATGGCATTGCATTTTATGACATTTGATGTCAGCAGTCAATATAAAACGTATGGATTATGATCATGTCCGATGTTAGTTTCTACGGAAAAAAAACTATAGCTGGTATTTTTAGGCCACCTGATGGTACGTTAGTGTAGTGATAGTGGTAACCATTCCTTGCATCCACCAACCTTGGGAACTAAGATGTCCCTTGTGCCTGTAGTTGGCTCACTCACCCTTCAAACCGGTACATAGCAATACAGAATACTACTGTTTGGCGGTAGAATGTTTGATGAGTGGATGATACCTACCCAGACGGGTTTGCACAAAGTTTTACCACCAATTATTAGCAAGTATTATATACTATTATGATTCAATTATTAGAGATTACAGATTGCGAAGCATGAGATTCAATTCATGGTTGAATGGAAAAGTCCAAACCTTTGTGTACTTATTAGGTATTTTAAAAGCACATAATGATAATATTACGTCTTCACAGCTACGCATGCTATGGTTATACATTATCCTAATATATACTTTATAATGTTTTGTGTAGTTTATTTTACTCACAATCATTTTTAATATGATGTTATATTATAATGGACTGCCTAAAATAAACCTACATACCATAGAAGCAAAATGAATAAAGTGCACGTGAAATAGAACGAATGAATAAATCCACAGGAAGAAAAACAACAGTAAATCCATGTTACATAGTAATGTATGTATGTGATGTTGTTCAATATTTAAAAAGATAGTAATATCATATCTTATCCGAATGTGTTATATCTAAAGATACTATCTTAAGACATTATAGTATCTTCATCGTGTGTATCGTGTCTGTCGTATCACTAGTGTATTGATCCAAGCATATATAAGCCCCGGTTAACTTAGTTCCCGGTGGAATATAGTACTTAATATAAGTATATATTTTAAAATTCAATGTAATGTTTATGCATTTTTAACTGCTATATTTATTGTAATATTGTTATCAATTCTGTTATCAGTTAATCTGATTTGTTCAATATTTGATATATTATATTTGTATCAACAAAGTACTGCTACAAATAGCGTTAAATAACTTTGTAATCGTATCGTAAATTTAACTTACAAATCTTAACTGTTTCTTGTATTTGAGTCCTAAGGCTGTTTTCAATTACACGCGAAAATTAAGGTATTTTGTAAATTTATTCAAGTAGGTACTAAATATGTAGTTAAAATTTTATCGGTTACTTGAAAACAAAACTTAAAATACCTTTACTAATTTACCTCTTGTATAAAATTAATTTAAATTGTAATTAGTTGTTTGTTTATTGATGATAAAGGTAAATATGATGAAAGATGAGATAATATTAAATTAGTTCGATTAATTACAAGGATTAAATCGATTTTAGTATCGATTCCGTTATATTATCGAACGAAACAACCGGTAATACAAAAATTTCACAATCACAAACAAGATGATCTGAGAGCAATCATGTCTATCGGAACATCTGAATGTTGAACTAACGGACTCGATTATTGAGACTACAATACTATGGAATCAATTGAATATAACGAAATACAAGAATATGCCGATATAGAGATAAATACAATGGGCCCACCGCAGACTGTTTGATTGCTAACAAAGACAGTTATATTTTTAAATTTAGAATGCATTCTTGTGATTGAGTAACTATTTTCATTTGAGGAGGAAATTCAATTGTTTTGTATGCATTTTTACGTAAGTGTGTTTATGAATTTACTGTTATTTTAACTCACACACTCAAAAAAATGTCTTTCGGACTTAGTGTCATATTTTACAACAAAAAAATTATAAAAGATTTCTATAGTAATGTTATTTGCTTTTGAATTAATAGCTTTTTCTATGCTAATAATACTTTTAAAATAGAAGTATCATCAATATACAGTAACTACACTTTATTAAACACACATTTGCAACCGACAAGTACATTTCTTTATAACATATTTCAATGTCTTATTAATAACCTTACAAAATACTTCACAATTCACAGCTAATAAATCATTCGTACAAATATTTATTTAGTTAAAATTTTTATAATAATTAACATATTACACTCGTCAATCAAATGTATGTTATACACATATGAACATACAAACAAGCCTCCGGATATATTATATGTAGATTAATAGTCGAAAAGAGATCACTGCCTTAATTGTGTTACAAATTAATGTTTGTCTTGATATTGATTTATTACTTTCTAGACGTTGATGTGATTAATTACTTGTTATATTTAGTTCCGTACTAGAAAATATTATGTTGAAATTTTAAAAGACCGTTCTATTTAGTTAGTTCATAAAAGCAAAATATATTATTGAACAAAGTTCATACAAGTACCACTGAATTTTACAGGATTATATTTGATGTAAACCACTAGTTCGGAATATTAAACCGAGATGAACCAGTAAAGTTATAGGATGTACTCTTTTCCACCACTAAATATGACAGGTATAAATTCGAGAAAAATGCTTTTAAAACATCAATATAAAATCGTATTGACTGATATTTATCAATAGTTTTTACGTTAGAATTGAATTTATTTATTGGCAAAGTAAAAATAAGAAATATAGAATGGATTAACTTATTTTTTTGTGGGTTTACAAATCGTAAAATGTTTAAAACATGTCTTGATTAACGGTTGCAATGTGTCCTTTTTGCATAAAATATTAATTGTATGTTATTAATATTCTATATCCAATAAACAATATTGTCATACATTAATAATGCTACGTAATACAATAATAGGTTATTGATTACTTATATGTAATAGTTAGCTAGCAATTGAAGTTATACAGCAACTTACATTAGAATAAATAGGAAGTAAATAGATGAAAGTTATTTTAACTAAAAAACTAAGAAGTCTGGTATTTAAATTATTTATTAATTTATTCTGAATTTTAGATGTTATTTTCGAAATGTAATTGTTTCAGAGATGTAATTGTGATGATTTCTAGTTAATAATAAAAACATTGTAGATACTACTTTTGTAAATAAGTATATACGAAGTTTGTTTCTTACCCAATTAAATATATTAGGGCTGGAATTAGTGGGTATGTACATTATAAAACAATTAGCTTTAAAGTTTATTCATATTAATAATTAAAAAAATATTTATTATATTAATTAAGATTTCGAGTACAATGAATATGGATGGGTATAGTAGCATTTAACAATACATCGACAACCAAAACTTACGGCCCTAGAACTTGACGAGGAAACAGACAAACGTTTAGAAATACAAAAGAGTTACACAATAACAATGATAAATTTGTATCGCTCCGGGCGTAGCTTCGCCTGAACGGACTAACCATTATAGAAAGAACTTCCCCGCCGCTTTCATACTATGTAACATTAGACGAAATCGGGGTGTAAGTGTTTAAATTCGTAGATCGTATTAAAATGGTAGGTTTAATAACAAAGGTACTAATGATTTACATCAAGAAATCGGCACGGTTAGCGACGAAAGAGCATTGAAGTACACTACATTGTTTCGTTTGCATATTGAATTGTGCGTTCTATTGTTTATAACTCGATTAACAACGTGTGTGGCTCAGGACTTGTGGGGAAAGCTCTTGAACGTTGCAATTAGGACGTCTCACTTTAAGACGGACGTTTTATCGGATATGAATCGTACGACAGAAAAACCGTTACCGAGATTCATATATTTGTATAGTAATTACAAGCGCGGATTAATATCATAATCATTGGTTCGTGTTATCCTACTACAGTATATAATATAATTTATCTTTCTTTCTCCAACCATTTTTCGTAAATCATTCCAAAGAACCTGTGGATGTTCTGTTTGACACCAAGTCGTTATTATGATATGCTATAATATAAAATCGTAGTTTCATTTTGTTTTCGAACCGAAAAACTTATCTTAAGTCTATCTGACAATCTTAAGATTAGTACCGATACCTCAGTACCGAGCTAGTTAGTACTCGAGCTGACCGAAAGGAATACGGTTTATTAAAGTTCTAATTTCAAAGTACTGAAAAAGTAATGCGGATCACGTATTTTTATTTTTGAGTAACGTTTCTTAGGTACCATTTCTAATGGCATGTTCACGGTACAATATTAATAAATACCATAACTCAAATAAAATGTCAACATTTATTTCCAATTGGTACAATAAATAATTTTAGTCAGTATAATTCAGACCTTTACTATGAGCGATATAAAGCAACTTCTAATGGGACCCGCCCACAGAGTAATTTTCATCTTTAAACGCCATATTAACGATGCTGCATTGTTTTTAACTCGATATTTGGATTAAGTACTTATTACCTCTAAAATCTTATCATTAATCTTAATTGCGAAATAACAATAAAATATTGCTTAGGCGTTTCGGGGAAAGTTGATGTAATTTGTATCTTATGGCTTTCACATTAGAGTTGAAATTTAATTTAGGCAGATAATAATGATTGGAATCGATCATTACATTACGGGGCTTATAAGAACGGGATCGTGGGAAAATGGCCGATAGCTAAAGTATGGGATTGAGATTTTTAATATCAACAATGATTTTTTTTTTACTCGGTAATGACATTAAATAATAATACAATTATATATGATATACTGTACCCATAATATAAGGAATTACAAATTTGACGTTTTGCTTTGATGAAACAGTACAAAAAGAACTAGAATTAAAACAGAGAAAGGAAAAAGCAACCGTAATCAATTTTAATTTGCCCTCGAAGGCAAAAATCGACATCGAAATTGCATTGATATTAGATGCATATTATTTTCAATTCAATTTTTATTAAATTTGCACTCATCAATAATAAATTATAAAATAAACTTTTTTTATAATGTAATGTACACTTATAATTTATTATAGGGCCAGGTAAGATCTAAAACTATATATTATCATAGTTTAGAAGGTACCACCCACTCATAAATTTTATTGGCAAACAGTTCAGATTCAGTGTAACTATACTGACATAACATTTTGATTCATTCATTCTCATCACCAATTGACCACCACCCTGGTTGGTTTTTTTATCATATGGGCTTGACGGTATGTGGTCACCATCACCCATAGACAATGACGCTGTAAGAAATATTAACTATTCCTTACATCGTCAATGTGCCAACAACCTTGGGAACTGAGATGTTATGTCCCTTGTGCCTGTAGATACACTGGCTCCTTCAAACTGGAACACAACAATACTGAGTACCTATTGTTATTTGATTCTTACAATTCAAATATCTATGAACAGCGGTGACCACTTACCTTCAAATTGGTTAAAAAGAACACGTGTCCGGAAGAACTTACTAGTTTCTAACGAGATCGTTTAATTTCGTTTATTGAACTGACACATTTAGAGCGAGCACCTGTTGGTGAAGCGGTATTTCAGTCAACATTTGTATCAGATTGGGTTTATCAATCCGTCGGCTCCTATCTTACAACATCTGACAAACGTTTCTGATCACAACAAAATGTCGGGCCGTTCGACCGGACAGTTTGACAACTATTCTTGTTGACTCCTTATAGGTCGAAGTACATTGCTCTGAGTGAATTATACCATTATGTACGTATTGACTTTTATTTGTGGAATACACGAACAATTCATTTATATGTAGTAAGGTATATATAATTTGTTAACATTCTCATATTTTATCAAATATATATTTTATTGTAGGTATATCGAATGTATTTAGGAGTCGAGATGCATCTTAACAGGATTGCGGGTTCAAACCCAGGCGAGCACCGCTGATTTATGTGCTTAATTTGTCTTTATAATCCGTCTCGTGCTCAGCGGTGAAGGAAAACATCGTGAGGAAACCTGCATGTGACAAATTTCATAGAAATTCTGTCACATGTGTATCCCACCAACCCGCATTGAAACAGTGTGGTGGAATATGTTCCAAACCTTCTCCTCAAAGGGAAAGGAGGCCTTTAGCCCAGCAGTGGGAATATACAGGCTGTTGTTGTTATATCGAATGATTTTTATACGTATGTATACGTATATATGATAAGTAGGTATGTCTAAAAGATGAATCAGCTATTTGCAAATAAAATCATTGTGTAAATCTTGACCATAAGATAGGTGGCAATAACTATAGCAGCTCTATTGAGTCGATTTCGATTCCCTGAAATGAATCACCACTCCACACAATCGATTACTATTGTATTAAATTTCTTCAAGATGCAATTGTCTTGCCACAGACATAAGAAATTATTTCAAAATAGACAATATATTTAACGAAGTTTTTATTCAATTTTAATACAGTTTTCTTACAAAAATATTAACCGCTTAGCTAGTCTTAAAAGCTAGTCTAGTCTATTGAAATTATTGAAATTTATATTCCATTTTCAAAATCTCATATTACGATACGGTAACAATTTAGAACATCTTTACATTTAAACAGTGGTTTTTACTAACACAAAGAGTTTGTGTTAGTAAATGAGTGGATGGTACCTACCCAGACGGGCTTGCACAAAGCCCTACCACCAAGTAAAATGGTTTAAAAAAAAAAAAGATTTATCGATATTCAATAAACCTCAAGAAGATAGATAAGTTCTAATTAAGTTGGCATGTGAAACCACAGATACGAAATCAAAACTAATAAAAAATATGATAAATAAATAAATTGATGTATGTATATAAAACCTTATTTCCTCCTACTTCTAATATGGTGCCAACACTTCACGTGTAATGATTATTAATCACAATTCGAATACATTGATCGGATATCTTTGAACATCGATGCTAGCACGCTGTACAAGAATAAACCGCCAAATATAGTTTTAACGTGTATACAGCTGTGTTTATTTTAAAATCAATAAACAGAGATGACATTTAAATGAATTTATTATTATATTAATACACTAAAGCAGCTCAGATTCCGAGATATACTTAAATTTCGTTTGAAAGCAAATTGAGATTTTTCTATATATGTAATATAATATATGTAATTTTGGTTTATTATTTTAAAAATGGAACAAATTTATACCCACTGATTTGAATTACTTTCCAAATTCCTATATTGGCTGTCGATAATCTTCTCATTGACAAGCAGTAAGTAATTGTAAGCCATTATATGTAAATCAATATACAGCTGTTGATTTTATTTAATGTTTATTATCGCAATTCCCCAACGCACAACAAAACAAATAAATATTAATATCAGACAAACTTTATGGATCAACCTGTAGGGTTGGTGTGCGGGCGCGGCTAACAATAAAACATAGTGATTAATTTATCGACTCCGGCGCAGCTAACGAGGGATTTGGGGTCACCTCAGTACGATTTGTATCTACCGGCAAGTTTTGTATGAGAAAAATCGGGCGCTTAGATATTATTGATTCTGTTAGGTATTCGTTAAATTCTATTAAGATTTAATAATATTATTCATAAATAATAGTTATTAATTATAGTATTAGTAAAATAAAGATGAATCTTTGAAATTCGAAGTTATTTGAATTCGTTCATAGTTCGATTTTTAAATGCTATTTGTCCGGAACTAGATATTTAATTGCAGTTAGTATTAAATATACAATCATAAAAAAAATATAAGACGTTTTTTTTAAATGGTAATATTTTTTAGCTGCTTTTATTTTTATTAATCTATGTTTCTTTATATCGCAAACAATAAAAAAGTTAAAAATTATTATAGACATTAAATTTAGGAATGAATCATTCAAACTAGTATTGCTAATTTACTTACCATGGAATGTCCAAGATATTCAGCTGCGTTGTCTGATATGTACAGCAGTTTCCCATTCTGAGTCATCATCATTAGGAAACCGTTTAGTGCCTGTAAAAAACATTATACTATGAAAAAACTGTTACGACAATGTATCGTTAGAAAAAAGCTAATATTTTTACAGACTTGATAAAAAATCTTTAAAAATTATACGTTAAGTTAAAACTAAATAATTTGCTACTTTTTATACGGAAACATGATTCTGCGCTGCTACCGAGTAATATTTTTGGAAACTCCATACGATTATAGTATATTTGGAAGTTTATTATTTAAATATTTAGGCAATGTGATAACACATTGCATAAATATTATGTCAGGGTAGCTATTGCTACCTAAACTACAGTAGGTATATAAGTATATATGTATAGTTAGTATATAGGGCAAAGTTTATTGTAAACACAATATGCCAGTTTCCATTAAATTAAGGATTAACAAGGAGTAATTTGTAGATCAATGACTGATTTTGTACTCATTATGAATTTTTATGAAGTTTATTGGTTTGTGGAAACCTGATATATTATTTCAATAATTTTAATAATACTTTTTATAAGTTTTCTTTTCATTATTTTATATGAGACAAATAAACTAAATCAAATAAAAAATATAGGTCAATTTATCGAATCGAACCATAAAATTAATAAAACAATTTATGTTTGTGTAAACCTTATTGCAGTTATGATACACAATAAGTTACAATCAAATATTCAAATGCCAGGTTTCACTTTCATAATACTAGAAACGATATAGGCATTGTGAGCCTGCTATTATAATAAACTGTGATAATCTACGATAAGGGCGACTCCACAATACGTTTGCACGTACATTAAAATGATAGTATCAATATCGTGTATGTCAACTGCTTTAGATATTTTTCACTGTTTCATATATGATAGTAGCCGAGATGGTCCAGTGGTTAGAACGCGTGCATCTTAACCGATGATTGCGAGTTCAAACCCAGGCAAGCAAAACTGAATATTTATGCTTAATTTGTATTCATCTCGTGCTCGGCGATGAAGGAAAACATCGAGGAAACTTACATGTGTCTAATTTCATAGAAATTCTGCCACATGTGTATTCCCTCAACTCGAATTGGAACAGCGTAATGGAATATGTTTCAAACCTTCTCCTCAAAGGGAGAGCAGGCCTAGCACTGGGAAGTTTACGGGCTGTTTTATTATAGGTATAGCTATATTGATAAGGGACTGTTTTTAAGATGTAATTCGTACACTCAACGAACTTAGCTTAGATTATTCATTATTATATTTTTCATAGTTTTTGTTTTCAAATAAAATATGCAGGTGAAATGACCCATGAGTCTGATGATCCGTGCTCAACACCGCTCATGGGTACTGGCGTTTTTAGAAATGTAACCTATTAAATATATTGCAATATTACTAAAAGTATTGGTTCAAAATGCATGCATATTTACATTTGTTCCTTTACTATACCTATGATTAAGTAAAACTTTCATATTTATTTATTTATTTGAGATTCACCAGTGGTAAATACATCAACACGTACAAAGGTATACAATTTTAATACAACTTAAAAGTAAATGCATTACCTATTAAGGTGAATAAAACTTGCTAAGATACAGTTGGAGATGACAAACTTACAAATAATAAATAAATTGGATTCAATAGTTTTTTAACCAGTTCGTGAAAATATATCAAACCTCTTTCAACATTATCTTATATACTGAAAGCGTGATACTTTTATATTAAATTGTAATCCATACTAAGTTAGTGTAAAAAACAACACTTCAATTCATAAGCTATACCATTACGTTACAGATATCTTCGAATAGTTAAGTTAGAATCGCGTTATGTTTCGACTATCTTACTGTTCATACGATTGTGTGAATTAGAGCCCCACAGTTAAACTTGCATCTAGATATATCACGATTTATCTAAGGCCATTTGGTTTCATGAAACCGTTTCCTTCACATATATAGTATACTAGCAGTTGTCCCCAGTTTTGTTCGCTACGTATTAAGGTATTGCTAGGTAAAAAAAGCCTAGCCTATCTCCTATTTTGGAGTTCATGTTGTTTTTGGAGTTGTTTTATACGAAATTTCATGAAATTCGGTTCTGCGGTTTGGTCGTGAATGCGACAGACAGACAAAGTTACTTTCACATTTATAATATTATACATAAATATAGTAGGTTTATTCCAACATAATTCCAGTGGACCAGCACAAAAAAATTCACTATAAGGAATGTTTCTTTTTTAAGGATCGACGGATACAAATGAGTTGAGTTGAGTTGAGTTGTTGAGTTTTAAGAGATAGTATACGTAACAAACAAAATAAATCTATACTAAAATTATAAATGCGGAAATAACACTGTTGCTTCACGTCCAAAATACTGAACCATATTTTATGTAATTTTTCATGAAGGAAGCTGGATTCCGAAAAAATGAAATAAACTAATTTTGATGCCTAACCCTATAAACGTGAGCAAAGCCGTAGTCGACAACTAGTATATCATAAGAGGAAAGTCGAAAACCAATGCAGCGCTGGAAGTGTTAGTCGAATGTTCATAGTTTTGATCCAGCTCGTGACAAATCGGTACTGGCTATACGTGTTATAATGGTTTGATACTTGTATTGCCGCTCCTGATACTGGGGTTATCCTACAGAGGTCGTTATGTTTAAGGCATACTGAATACAATCTTAGTAGTAGTCATTTTTACCTAGACATATATTGGTAAAATTTAAAGAAACATTTTAGTATAAAAAAATTTGCTAGACTCAAATTTCGAAATCGGGAATTTGCTTATTAAATAATATTGTAAATATATTTATAGTTTTAATTAAAAAAATTCAGAGCTTTTTGCGATAATAATTTCAAATATAAATAGAAATTACGAAATAGAATATAATCATAGATATTAAATCTAATTTACTAACTTTATACTCAATAAATTAATTAAAAACTCACGTTTATATGTTAAACAAGAATATAAGTTGTTTTTATTTGTAAAAATATTTCAAATTTAACTAAGGACCTTAAATCGGAATTAATGAGTGGTTTCGAAACGTCACGCCCATTTAATAACGTAGTTTACTGGAATTGAAATAAATGTGCACTAGCTTTATCCCTTTCTTTTGTACCGCAAACTAATTTTGAAGAGAGAGATGACGAATGATGAAGAGTACCAATTTGTATAACACAATGCAGCGTGGGAAACGGTAAGATCTTTAATGTTTCGTATTTTTAACGTGTAATTGTGTTCTTTGAGAACTAATTTACGCATTTAAATGTTTTATATAAAAGTATGATTAATAATAACTAATTTTGTATATATTTATAATAAAAATTAAAAGATTAAAATGTTATATACTTTCATTCATATTGTTTTGCTATCGTTACCGAGGTTATTAAAGAATAGTTATTATTTTTGGGTCTATTGTAAATATAACATTTTTTTAATTAATTTCAATAAATCAACAACGAAAAAGTGTTAAATTTCTAAAATTCAAGTACTAATAATAATTTAAATGATCGCATCCGAACGGACAAATTATTTTTCTGATAAAATGCAATTATTAAATATGTAAATTATTATATATATTGGCTCGATATATTCCAATATTGTCAAGCAAGTCGCAAAGATTGGCTTAAATAATGTAATGAGCTACATTGTTATACTACTGACTAATATTATATTCATCTTACCTTCGAAAATCCGAAGTTGGGAGCGTTTGAAGACTGTTGGTTGATATCAAAGCGTTTGAAAACTGTAAACAAAACAGAAAAGATTTCATTACTAATTTTCATTGCATAAATTTTTTTTTCGAATTAAAAAAGACGCAAAACATTTGAGTTGCTTAAAATCCGAAGATATAATTCGCTTTAATACTAAACACTTACTGAACACTTTACTTATAAATGTGAATACAATTAATTATATAAATGAACTATTTCCACCTATAAAACTTTTTGTTAGTTCTCTTTATTACACTTATATATATTAAGTGTTTAATGTTCATATAAAGTTTATCGATATTGCTGCTCTTATACAACACTAGTAAGCTGTACTTGTATATATCGAAACTATCAGTATTAAGAAATGTTATATTTGTATGTAATTTAACATGTTGATATCGGAATTAGTTGCAAGTAACTTTCTAAGCACCTAACGACAAGATAGTCATTTCATCTCGATTCTCGAAAGCGATATCGTTGAAATTACGTGTGTACCGTGTATTGTCATTTAGCGAGAGATTACACACCCACGGGTTGTGTCCATAAAACAGTTAATACGAACATAATGCGTTCGGCATCGATAAGAAATTGTAGCGTTGCCGTTCAAAGTGAAATGCCACTTCAAAGGTATTTACACACTCGGCTAAATGTAAATGTTATACTGTTTTAAATGTAAATATTACTGTTTTTAGTTTTAATGCTATATTTAGTATTAGCTGTGCGAAAAGTTATTGTTTTTGCCTAAGTTACTCCTTAATATATTAGCTGTTTATCAGTGAAGATGTCGTCAAAATCGTTTCAGCTATTCCAGAGATTAGCGCGCACCAATAGACAGACAGAAAAGTAAAGTCGTTTGTGTATAACTAACGACTTTACTTTTAAATGTAATTAAGGTGGTGATTAGACTTATGAAAGAAATGCCGTTTCCCAAAAAAAAAAAAATATCATCGTACTCAGTTTGACTTTCGTTTAAAATTTAAACTCTACTCTATTTAACACACTATGAATGTTTTAATTAAAACTGTATTAGTTACATAAGCAATAACGCTGCACCGGTATGCAAACTTTAACGCAATATTGTAATCTTACTAATATAATAAAGGGGAAAGTCTGGATTAATGGATGTTTGTTACTTAATCACGCCAGAACGGCTGAACCGGCCTTAATGAAATTTGGAAATCACATAGGTTACCTTAAAGCAGTCACAGCTACGCTTGGAAACTAATAAATATTACATTCAAATAACATTAAGCCTAATATCAAACGACTAGAAATTCGAACAATTGACAATTTGAGCGGCCTAAGAGGAGATTAAATCTATTGGTTCGTTTCGATACTATAAGTATATCGAACGTTTGATGGTCTTTCTTGTACAATCGAGAAAACAATGTATTCGACATTTTTTAGATTTGAAATTAAATCTAGTGTCAAGAATCATCAAGATTCCAAAGTTAATTCAATTGGGTCTTATAGGGTATAGGATTGGATTGGATAGTATTTGATTTTAACTTAAAATACGATTTCATGAACTAAATATTATCACAATAAATCTTTTCGCGTTCTTATTATTCAATGTCTTACATGCAACTGATTAATTATTTACTAATGTCGAGCTTTAATTGTATGTAATATTACTTTAATAATTCTTGATTGAGAAAGTTATATTTACTATTCAGTATTTATATTTTAACCTATTTCAATCAAAAAAACAGCCAAGTGCAAGTCGGGCTGGCGCACAAAGGGTTCCGTACCATCTTTAAAGACGGTAAAAAATTAATGTCTGTGGTATGGATATGTATTCGCATTGGAACAGCGGGGTGGAATGTGTTCCAAACCCTCTCCCTAAAGGAAGAGGCCTTAGCCCAGCAGTGGGAAATTAAAAGGCTATCACTTTACTTTTCACTACTTTTTTTTTTAAATCCCTGTAATTTATACATTCGTTGAAATAAAACGTAGTTAAACAGATGTAAGATTAATTCTCCCGCTGAGTTTACACTTAACAATTTTGTGAAAGGATATTGTAATAGAGAATATTTAAACGGTTGTTGAAAGATGCGGTTGAGTTATGCAAGCGATTGATTGTGGTCTGCGGTTGGTTTATTGTAATATAGTTAAAGGGCGAATATTCGATACAAGTTGTTTGAATTTAGAATAAGTCTAATAACTATTCTAATTATTAGTGAAATAATAACGGCTTATATACAATATATACCGATGAGTATTATTAGTAAACTTGGTGCAAGTCCACACATACATACATATATGTTACCCATTAGCTCAGATGGCCCAGTTAGAACGCGTGCAACTTAACCGATGATTGCGGGTTCAAACCCAGGCAAGCATCACTATATATATGTGCTTAATTTGTGTTTATAATTCTCTCGTGCTCGGCGGTGAAGGAAAACATCGTGAGGAAACCTGCATGCGTCTCATTGCTGCCAGCGTGGTGGAATAAGTTCCAAACCCTCTCCTTAATGAAAGAGAAGCCCTCATCCCAGCAGTGGGAAATTTACAGGCTGTACTATTACTTTTTATGTTACCTAACAGGAACCACTCACTTATCATATACCTTTAGTAGTACAGGTCATTAAAAAGCAATACCTATTGTAATCTGAGTGAACCCGTCTCGCTACAGCCGAAGTAGAGAAATTCTTACAATACTAATGCAGACGAGAAGTGGTGACTGTTTACCAAGAGGTGGTCGATTTGCCAGTTCACCAATTTATTTTACATAAAAAAAATACATTTTCATATTTATACATCGTGTTGAAACATACATTTTATAGATAACCTTATTTGTAATCATTATCATTATTACTTTTGTGTATAATACATGAACATAAAGAAATGCTGATAATTTATTTTTCGCATTGTCAAATAGCCTATTCTAAGATATTGGAGTTCAAAAACAATCATGACATTTCAACGATGACACGAAATAAAACCTTGAAGGTATTTAACATCAATCACAATTTGTTATCTGTGGACATCCGGCACATCATACTAATCGTAATTATACAACCGCCGGCGAAATTCCGAGGCATTGTTCAAAAATCGATGTCACTGCAAGCACTTAGGGAACAAACATTGTTATAATTAATCGGTTATATCTATCGATACTTTCTCGGGCGGGTTGAAACATCGATAAACAATAACCGAGAGCGGGCACCCGATTATATTGATAAGATATCGAATAATTCCAGGCTCTAATGGACCCGCCGCAGAGTATAAGGAGATACTTTCTAAACTATCTTTAAAGGAGGATGGATTAGAATATTGATAACTTATAGCTCCGATAAAGGTTATATTTTTTGGTAATACTATCGTAGTCATCTTTATATATATATATATATATATATATATATATATATATATATATATATATATATATATATATTCGATTCGATTAATTCTCATCATTTCATTTTAGGACAGTATTTTCGTTACATTGAGATAATTTTTCTGCTAAGCATTTGACTAAGTAAATTTTTTGGTTTGCACTTGTTATGTTTGCATTTGTAATAAATTTCAATAACTAACTTATAATTTTATTTTAGAAAAATATTATTATTTTACAATTATTTTACACAAATATTATTTTACAATAACATATTACGTATTTAATAATTTAATTCATTTTGGTTAATTTTTAGATGTATGTTTGTGAATGAAATTTAGTATCAGGTAATAATTTATTCGGCTGATAATAGTAAAGTAAAATTAACCTCATATGCATATAATACTTAAATTAACTAAGTGTGACAATTTCGACGCATAAGTTTTTGATTTTGTATTCGGTTTTGTTGCTTCATACGTAACATACAGCGCTCTACATTTTAATTCATCTGAGCGGCTACCTTTCAAAACAATAATAAAAACATTATCTATGTTATATGCCAATTTATAGTATGCTGTTTTTAGTTATTTTTAATACAGATAACGGATACGTAATACTCGTAACCGAAATGAAATGATTTAAACAAGCACAGCTGAACCCTTACCTAACACATCCCAAAGATAAAGGCTTGCAATTATATCTAATAGAAATCTAATGGTTTACTCGTCTGAATATTAATCTGAGTCAGTACAAATCGCGCTCACGAACCTCTAACATGCTTCTAACTGATTCTAACGCGCGGTCGAAGGCACTAAGCATTTTGTTATGTTAAGTTTAACGATTACTTTATGCTTACGTGTGCTTGGAGATACCGTGTACTCTGCTTTGATTGAGTGTGTCATATTTACTTTTGTATATGAAATATTCGACCTTTAAATCGGTTCTAGGTATAATATTAAATATCTATTTTAAATAAGGAATGAAATTACATATAAAATAATGTACCGCGCGAAAATTTGTTTATTTTACTTGGTGGTAGGGCTTTGTGCAACCCGTCTTGGTAGGTAACACCCACTCATCAGTTATACTACCGCCACACAACAGTACTCAGTATTTTTGTGTTCCAGTTTGAAGGCTGAGTGAGCCAGTGTAACTACAGGCACAAGGGACATAACATCTTAGTTTCCAAGGTTGGCGGCACATTGACGATAAAAGGAATATTTACTATTTTTTAAAGTGTCATTGTCTATGGGTGATGGTGACCATTCATCAGGTGGCACATACGTTCGTCCGTATGTGGCACTTTACTATAAAAAATATATATAGACTTGAGATTACATATTTATTTCAAATAATAGATTAGTTACTAGATGTAGCTACTACTTTCGTTTAAACGAATACTTTTAAAATCAACATCTCAGGTTATTGTTTATAATCAAACTATCAAAGTTTTACACAAAATATTCTAACATAGATTAATATGACCTTCTTTCTTGTATAAACATTAAACATTCTAAGCAAAGTTCAATAGCACTGAGTTTTCATGTATTATTCGTCTCGTGTCCGGCGGTGAAGGAAAACATCGTGAGGTTAACTGCATATTTTGACTAAGTTTTGCCACATGTGTTACCACCCACCTGCATAAAATTTGCGTGATGAATTAAGCCGTGAAAAGGGGAAGGACTTTGCGGAAAGTTGTGACAATAAGCGCTCATTACAACACACTACACAAAAATAGGCTGTAAATTTCCCACTGCTGAGCTAAGGCGTTCTCTCCTATTGAGGAGGAGGTTTGGAACTTATTCCACCACGCTGTTCCAATGCGAGTTGGTGGAATACACACGTGGCTGAATTTCTATGAGATTAGACACATGCAGGTTTCTTCTTCAGGTCTCACGATGTTTTCCTTCACCGCCGAGCACGAGATGAATTATAAACACAAATTAAGCACATTAATATTCAGTGGTGCTTGCCTGCGTTTGAACCCAATCAATCATCGGTTAGGTTAGTTACATTACACTAAGGATTAAATTTCAATTCAACAAATTTATGAATACATCAATATTATGAAATAAGAATGTTGAAATTATATTTTTCTTATTGAAATAAAATATAATATCAAATACTGAAAGCCATTTACTTTATTTAATAGTTAACCGAAATAAGGCGATTTGTAATTTATTTTATAAACAGTTTAAACTTAAATAAACCTAAATGAGCATTCGCATCGTCATGGTTAAGTTAATTAATTAAGGTTCGTACTATCGTTTCAAATGCGTCCGCTAATCAATTCTAAGTACTAACCGCTTAAAACCTATCGTCCACCGATGACGCGCTATACAATATTTAATGCTTACGGTAACTAATGTTTTATCAATGATCATGTACAGATGGCATAAAAAATTTAAATATAGTAGAATTGACTGTTATTATTGTAATTAGTGATGAATAACAGTTATACAAAATCTTTATGTAATTTTCTGATCTTCATGTACTTTTAAAAACTATAATCCAGTTGTACTAGTATCGCTGCAACAAGTGTAATTAAAAAAAATGCAGAGGAATTGATAACCTCCTCCTTTTTGAAGTCGGTTGAAAATACAAGAGATTCTATCGTGGTCTGTAATAAATGTATCTATGGGTTTTTTTCCGATCGTATTTGATTTACCGTCATATTTTCCCAGAGGGTGGAGGGATCTACCTACGAAGTTTCATGAGATTAGCTGTTGAAATAATAAATGGTTATTAAAAGCTGGCCAATTTTCTCGGTTGACTCGATTTTTCAACTGTAATTTTAAAAAAAAATCGAATTCTAAATTCAAATAATTAACGTATTAGTCTATATTATTCACGATTTAGTGGACAATAAGGCTGAACGTTCATTCATTTAGCATTTGACTGCGGTATTCAATAATGGACGTATAAGTATTATAAGGTTTTTAATAGTTACGAGTTGAACGGTAATGATTACTTTTACTAGCTATTAATTATGATGATGTTGTTACTTAACAAAAGGACAAAATATTACTATGTGAAATTCTTTTAAAGTCAATCAATCAATCAGCGTTTTGAAGTTAATTTTGATTATTTTACGAATGCTATTAAGGCGCTGTCATTATTTTTCTACACTAAAAAATATATTATATAACATATTATACATTACTTATTGTACGAAAAATTTGCGACGAAAACTGTGTTCTATAAGACTTGATAATTAATTGAATTCAAAAATAGAATGCAATAAAAGCAAGTTTAATAAATTTTCAAATATAAATATTTCACACAGAACATCCTTTGCTTGCATTAAAAATGAGCTCAAAACTGCGCGCGCGCATCCAATCACACATAGTGGCAATGGTGGCGGGCGACAGAAATAACCGGGCGCGATTGACGAGATACATACCATTATGGCCTAACGAACATCTCAATTTAGCCAACCACCTGCCTAGCTCGCTTTAAATAAACTTGCCATTTGCCAGTTCGATGGAATTCGGTAAGATGCCCTAGGTATAGATTTCAACCAGTTTTATAGAGAAATCTCTCAACTGGTTTATTTTTTCAATAAAATCGACGATGTTTTACAATTATGAGTGGACCGTTTTAAGTTATTTAATTATTTGTGTTAGTAATTTAGTGGGAAATTAACTGCTGTTTGTTTTAGTAATTTTATTGTTAAATTTAGGTTTACGGTTTGTGTAATAAATAAGACAATATAAAAACGAAAATTCCGGTTTTGAAGTTTGGAATTTGATTGTTACTTTGTTTTTGATAGATTAATACTATTGAAATTCTAAAATATTATTTTAGTATTGCATTCTGTAAATAACTTATGGCTCTCCTTTTCTGATGAGGAAAATATTTCTAGGGTGATTCACTACACAATTTCTGCATCGGTTTGTTTTTAAATGTGTATAATATATACCTTATTACTAATTAATTCTCTATTATAAGTAAAACAATCTTCTAGTTTTCCGATACTAAAAAGTATCCTAATTATTATCAAATCCTCTTAACAGTCATTCGAGAAAAAGTGTAACGTGAGAAAAAGGTACAAAGTCCAAATAAAAATCGATTTAATTGTCAAGTCTGCCAGTAGACACCAAAAAGGATTTAAGCGATTCCTATATCAAGTATAAAACAATTGAATTTTGTTTAATTCAAAACAATTTCTGTGGCCAAATTCTATGACTAGTCAGCACAGAAACAGTGTAACACCAGAGAAAGGTTAGATCGTTATTTAAGACGTTAACAGTGCTTACAAATGCCATCTTAATTACGGAGCCGAATGTCTATTACAAGCAGGCCGTGTAGCGAATTGGTAATCTTGCAAAATCATTAGATCGAACCGAAAAGCCATTACGTTCACACATGACCTAAAGTTCTACAATTAATAGACCAGCGAACTGATAGACAATGGACTTATTTACGTAGAACCCGAAAAGGCATCGCACGAACATTTCTCGTGCGGAGTATAGGACCATTTCTTTTGTAGTAATTGCCAATACGATTTGCATAAGCAGTCCCATTCGGCCGCGTTTTCATGGTACATGCGGTCACATAGCGTATAGGATACCGAGATTAAGCCCGCAGGTTTACAGTCTGGAATTTAACTGAAAACTATATTGACCAAATTTGACAAAATTTAAAATGTATTGGATGATATTGACTTTAAAATATAAGTAGGTAACTTTTGTAATTAAATCAATAATTTATGACTATCAGAAACAAACAGATAGGTAGTTAGAGTAAAGTAATCTTGTAACAAGTTAACTAAATATATCAAGACAACTAGAAATTATCTGTAAGGCCCTCGTCAACAGTGGTTTAATAGCCTAGAGCGTCAGGAGGAGTTATCGGATCTTAATCCATCGTACTTTCTACGATAGTGGATTTAGTGGTAAATTTGGTCATATACATTGTAATGTCAAATGAATTGTAAATATTCAGTACTTAGAATAATTTCAAATGGCGTTTCGTTCAATCAATATTGGCCTGTCTTAAAATATATAGTTTTAGTATTTAATATCGGGATGATTAGGTAAGATTACGTTGATGTTAAATTGATAAAGAATTAAAGGAAACACAATATCCGTCCAACCGCTAATCTAATCAAACGTCGCAAAATTCGTCAAATAAAATTCAAATTTCGTTCCATGTTTATTTTTCTGAAAATAAAAACAAAAAAAGTTCTTCAATTAGGTATGTAATAAATCGAAAAAAATGTAAAAATAATATGTTTAAAAATGCACTCTGTTTGTTACGAAACCCCATCAAAATGCCGATCTGATACACAAGCTGTCAAAACATTACAGTTAAGCTCATCTATCAAGCGGCACCGCAATTATCGTTTCACACGCGTCAACTAAATTAGCCAGTCATTTCGGTGTGAAGACGTCACATTAGCAGCATCGCTCGAAGGTCCGTGTAGGCTTCATTTATATTTTTGTCAATATTTGTAATTATAACTTTCTTTTCTGTATTTATTTGAGTTACAAGCTGCTCTTTATCTTTCGATCGAACAGCTTTGCCAAATATTATAAAAAAATTGCGTGCATGAAATTTCCCGTTATAGCCCAATAGTAATAAATTAATGAACTCCATATTGTTTTAGGTCTTTTTTAAATTTTACAGGATGTTCTAACTTTATACTAGATCTATCTCTATATTTATTTCTACCGCCTAACTTGAATATTGATCATAGGATTGTTCCGGTTTGAAGTAAGCCAGTATATTATTACTCAGACAAGGAATGACATGAATGATGAATTTAGACAATTAAATCTTTTGCCATACTGAAATACATAAATACATTTAAATCAAGGGCGCAAGGTATCCGTTTCTATAATAAAATTCCGCAGACATTTTTAACTTTGGCGTTTCGTAAGTCACAAATCGTTTATAAAAAATACATTGGTAAAAAAGGCGTATTACTCGATACAAGATTTTGTAGATGATAAAAAAGCGTGGAATTAATACCTGTTGACTTCCATGAGTTTCTCGCCGGTTCTTCTCGGTAGAATCTACTTTCCGAACCGGTGGTAGCTTCACTTAATTGTTAATTGACGATTCAAAAGTGCTTGTAAAATCCCACTTGAATAAAGTTTATTTCGATTTGATTTGATATGACAATATTGATTAATTGAATAGTTTATTTTGTATAAATTGACATGTATTTCAAAGAGTTTGTTTCGACCTTGATTTCTGCCTAAACGACTGTACCATTTTAGCATACCTCGATCTCAGCATTTGTACTTAGTGTCTGAATCGAGATTACATTTATTCGGTACCTATTCAGGTTATCTCTGTAATATCTGATAGTATTAAACATTTCTGTTAATTTATTCGACTTGATTAAACTTAATTTATTGTTGTGTAGCTTTCGTTACGTACGTATTGAAAATAAAGATATTATTACCAACTATGCTAACAATTAGTGTTTCAGCGATTATCCAAGAAATTGATTTATCAACGCTTTTTTAATTAAATAAATAAATTATAGTTGAGTTGTTTGTTACAATTTTTAGATCAACTGAATTTTAACCAATGGACAACCATTGGTTAAAATTCAGCATACGATGATATACCTATATGTATGAACCCACAAGGGTTCATACATATAGGTATATCATCGTATGCTCGGTGGTGGAGACGAATACGTCGGAAGAAAATTTGCCATGATACAGAGTATTTACAAACCCCTACTAAAGCAGCGTGATGGAATGATACAGTTCTTATTTTAAATAAATGGATATTTCTGTGTTTAACCCTGTTAGTCACTTTCCTACAATTTTTCATGTAAAATGCAACGCAAATGATAAATTTTATATAATTACTGCGTTGGATTTTACGCCTTTTCAAATATTCCTTTAGTCAGGATCGAAAATATATCTCTTATATAGTTACTCATTAAATTTCGAATTTATGTCTAATTAGAATAATCTTTATTTAACTGCAAAAAATATGTACTTAAATAATCATTATAATTTTGAGTCATCATAGTTAGAAATATGTTTCTATTACTTTGAGGAATTATCTACAAATTTTTTTATCACACATTTTCTTAGATATTGTTATGCACTTTTTAAAAATAATATTCATAATGGTTCGAATTAAATAAATACACGTTGTTAATGTTTAGATATAGTTAATGCTCAAACATACACATTTATAATAGCGTGAGCTACAATAATTGCTATCAGTAAGTTTATCAATAGAACAGTAAGCCATCATATGTAATTATCATCGAATTTATTGACTTCCGAACACCTGTTCGTAGAAGGCAATAAATGATCAGTTAGGAAGCTTTTCGCAAGACGCACGCACAATTATTATTTATTTTATAATTATTCGCTTCCCTTGACATTTGTTTTTAAACACTAGGTTCGTTAGTTATTTATATTATATTATATAGATTTTTTATAACCATGGCGTATTTTTATATAATTATACGATTCTTGATGAATGGTATGGCTGTGTTTGATCTTTTATCATAGTTTTTGGGAAAGGCTTTAACATATATAAAATATATGTTTGAAATTCATTGAGCCTTGTAAGTTTTCCTTGACATATATGTTTCTAGATGAGTATATTTAAACATACTTTTTGCTATACAATATAAAGACTTTGTATTGTTGTCTTTATCATCATTTAAGACAAAGTAATTTATACTTCTCAGAACACCAATGACTGCAACCATTCTGTATTTATATAAATTTTGCTTTTCTTTTAATAATAGTGGTGAGTTTCGTTGAAAAAAAAACATATATGGAAAGATAAGAGAATACGTTACTAGAGGGTAGATGGTGACAATTAGACATTTCATAATATCAATCGAACGATCTACTATGGTTGAATTTATTACAGAATAGATTAAAAGTATTGTTTTTCGCCGTGAAAAATTATTTTCCGTAGCTAGATCGCCAGTGACTACTTTTTAAAATATCTTACTTCTGAACTAAACGTTCTCTCCTTTTTTCAAATTTGGAATTGATTCTATCGTGTTGCTCCGATGCGAATTGGTTCACTTACGACTTAAGACTTCTCAAAATATAAATAAACTAAACGGTTATTATACAACTATTGAGATCCTTTGGCGATAGTCAGTATATCTAGGAAATGAAATGGTCCCTTTTTGATTTGCGTTCTTTATTATATTCTAATTCGTAAGTAATGTATAACAAGGAATAGTTACTTTTTCTTAACTTTTATATTTTGAAGCGGCTGAATAACAACATATTTTTATATTCAGTAATGGATTTTAAACTTAATTAGAATATTAAAAACGACAAATTCAAGCATTAAAATATGACATTATTGAGTGACGTTTGATAGTAAATTAACGGTGGCATAGTTTTATAAACGTTTTAAAATTACAAATGGCTTCAAACACAAACAGTACACGAATGTATTTGTCAAAACAAATTACAAACGAGAGCGGACGCATTCGTACCGTGTTCTTTTAATCGACATTATGTATTTATCGATATGAATAAATACAGGTCATTCGATTTATAAATCAAGTTTGAAATCGATTTCAACAAGTGGCTATTAATTAAGTTGTAGTAAGATTAGAAATTAGATAGTTGGGCGGTGATCGCGTTTGATAATATATAGTGCGGGGCGAGTGCAGGCTGTGATACAAATTTCTATTATTCCAATGGAGTCCTTGTAACAGAATTTTGATTGCAGACGTTGTCAAGGACTGGTTTACACACACATATATAGTACATAAGTGTGTGTGTAGTTGTTACAAAACTAGAATACATAAAGCATATTATTAAACATAAGATTACATAGATGATAAAAAGGCGTGGAACTAATACTTGTTCACTTTCAGGCAGGATATATTTTATATAATTGTATTTAACTTTGTATTTGTATTTTAAATGTTGGGAAAGAGTAACTATTGAGTTTCATGCCGGTTCGTCTTGGTAGAACAACAATACAACCGATGGAAACTTTACTTAATAAAAGTTCTGTAAGATGATGATTCAAATGTGTTTATAAAAGGCTATTTGATATATAATATCAAATATCAATTTGATCTATAGAACGTTCGGAGAGACCAGATGCAGACTAAAGACTTTACGTGTTTTCCGAGGCATGAGTGTATAACACTGCCAACATGCATACTCCATTCCGTTTCATTTTGATTCCTGGATTTGAACCTGAGACCTCATGATCTGTAAGTCTAGTAAACCATCGAGGCTATTGTTATTCTATTATTTCAATACAAGAACTATTGTTGTATACCTTTATGACCGTTTCAATAGTATGAATAAATTTACTTTGGAGTGTACGTTACTACCAAGTTGTTCATGCTGACATCGGCTGCACAATAACAGGAATCTCGAGGTTAAGACGGATTTATATATGTATATTTATATGAAATCATGCACCTACATATTCGATGTATTCTGATAAACAATTCTAATAAAACAAGGAATTTGTAGTACAGATGTACTGGTTTATACAAGATAATTTATACTAATGCTTGAATATAACATAATTAAAAAGTATTAAACTTATATCGAATGATGCAGCATGTTTCGAAAAAGGTTTTACTATATAACATTATTATAAAAGATAATAGGCTTCATAATTTCCCCCGCCTTAAATTTAGACTATTGACAAACAAAACTAATTCATGTTCTTGTGTATATTATATTGATATCAAAATTAAGTATAAGATACAATGCTTGTTACTTCCAATACAATACTAAAACAATTTTTTTAGTTTATTGTGTCAGATAACATGGTCATGGGATTTCCTTGATTAAGTTTGGAATTTTTTGTTCGTCATATTGTTAGATGGATTGGGAAATGGGTGACATATATGTGGAAACCTCTATCTATAGATATTAGTACAACAAGAAATATTAATTATGTAACTTTAAATGAACAATGTCCTATCTACCTAGGGAACTACGTTGTGATGTCCCTTTTGCTACAGGTACAATGTCCCATTCACTCTTCAAACCGAAAGACAATAATTCTAAATATTAGCTGATATTTGGCGACAAATGAAAGAACATAACCCACCCAGGCCGCATTTTCCTACCAAATTCTACAATTAATTTCACAGCTTAATTAAACATTTCCCTAACTTAACCTTGAGTCATATAAAGATAGAAAAACTTGCTAACTTCATATATTATATTCCCGCAACTTTAAAAATATTTTTTTCATTTTCTATTCAAATGGACAATGTTCTTTTTTTTATATACTGTATGCGTTTATTGAACTACAAATTATTCAGAACCCTGGATGAAAATCAATATTGCATTGAAAATCTTCATGACATTTATGAATAAATAATTACATATTCAAATAAAATTAAACATAAAGTTAGTTGTTAAAGAAAGTATAATCAATTACAATTAACTATTTCAACTATCAACAGTCCTAAGGTCAATTCGTATTTGCAATCGAAAACATACGCAATCGCACATAAATCATTAATATCACTAAATTGGCTGTCAACTTAAGACAAACAAAAATTGCGGGATAAACGTGAATGAAATATGATATCCCTTTTTATCAATTCAACTATCAATAATTATTAAACGAAGATTGAGTCATCAATTTTGAATCTGTAATCGTCATGTCAGCGCAACACATCACCAGCACGCTGTCTCCGTCAAGGCTATACCATATTGTATGTTATATTTGTATAGACATCATCTCCTCGTTAATGCAATTATATATTTTGTAAGTTATATCTTTTTATAATCAAATTTACACAAACTCAATGACATGAGAATTGGTTTCTAATAAATATTGTTATTTTTAGGTACGTCCCCTTTATGTATATATAAGCACGTATTAAAATACAAACATACAGCCAACATATGAATTTATTTACTGAACAAGAATTTTAAACATAAATATAGGTTCCAATTTTATTATTTTAATGCTAATAAATCAAAATATTAAAGAAACAAAAAACTATTTACTTCAACAACTATTTTAGTATCTATACATATTAAAAACAATGATATAATATTGTATAATACTTTTAAAATTATGTTCATGTTCACAACTAATATTATACAAAGATATGAATCTATAAAATCTGTGCTAATATTATAATTGTGAAAGTAAGTTGCCTTCTACGACTAAACCACTGAATCGATTTCGTTGAAATTTTGTACAAATGCACATTTTATGCCTAACGCCAGACTATCAACCACACAAAACTGGGGGTGAGAACTAGTATAACGTAATATATAAAATTAAAAGAAATAAAAAAAAATTAAAAATTCTATGTTGTCCTATTCAATTAACGTATAATACTTTATAATAAAATTAATTGTATTAATAACACAAAAGGTATTGTTAATATAAAATCCGTATACCCTGAAGCTCAGAGTGACCTCACATTTCACAAGAGTTAAACTAACTTTGTTAAAACAATTGAAAGCGAGAACCGTTTATAATTCGATGTGAGGTCATGTCACTGTATGTTAATGGCGATTGATGATTGTATGAATGTAATACATGTATTTGATTGACCTTGTCAACGCGGGACCTTATAACTACATTGGTACAAAAGACTTTGAAAAAGGTGCTAAGATATAACAGTAAAAAGGTTAACCTAAATCTGAATATGAGACCGTATTCGCCAGACTAAAAAAAATCAAAAAAAAAATTAAAGTATCAGTTTTAGTTTTTTTATAGAAAATATTACAATCGGTATTTACGCTTAACGCTTAAGACTTAGGTACGTTTGGGTTTGTATATATTATATTTTTAAATATAAAAAACAAATTAGGTAAGCAAAAAAAGTTTTAAGAATCATGAATATACTATATATCTATAGTAATACTGTATGAAAAGGTTACTCTGTCTTTCTGTCTGTCTGTAACATTTCTCGGCTAAGCCATTGAACCGATTTTGATGAGATTTGTTATGAAACAAGCTTGAACCCTAAGGAAGGGTATAATTTTTTATATCTACCTAAAACTTCAAAGAAAAAATTAAATTAGTATTAGTAGTTCAGACTCATATCTTTAATTTCGAATAAAGGAATAATTTAAAAAAAGAACGAAAAATTCCGTAGATTAAGAAAAGATTATTTTTAAATAAAATGTACAAATATCTTGTTCTTATATCATCATATCCCTTAAATAATCGTATAGAACTTAAAGGTCATATAATCTAATGTTTGTGCTTATTGTATTTACGTTTATTTTGTAAATTGTTTATTTTATTCCTCGAAGATAAAGCGAGAGGTTGTTAAGAAAAGTAATAGACTAATAGCAGATAAAATATTTGTAGATTATATTTAATGGGATAGGAATTTGTGCATTTGCATTTATAGATTCAATATAAATAATGAAAAAAGAGGTTTGACACGAAAAAGTTTTTAGTATAAAAAAAAATTAAAATTAAATTAACATCAAATAGTGTCTAATTATAATTGTATCTTCTTATACAATTTGAATAATGAATACATAATAAAAATCTTTATAAGTGTATTACATTTTATTTTAACAGCATTATAGATATAAGCTCTTTTTATATACAGTACTACTTAACTTCTCACACCGATTCGAATCGGTTATTGTATTGAATCGCAATCGATTGTTATAATTGATACGAAAATAATTATTTCCGACCTTACTACGGGAGTTAATTGTTGTTGGAATAGCCAGCGGTGGACAATTAATTTAATTAAGAATATTGCGGCATTGTCGTTAGCGCTTACATAAAGGCTACTGAAGGTTCGGGACCAAAGAGGTTAAATAATATAGCCATAACCAAATAAAACCTTATTGTTTTCTTGATTATAACAAATTAAGAAAAATAATTGGTATTACGCCGTTTGTGTATGGACATTCCAAAATTAATTGAAGTATGTTTGAATATAATTATTTATTTGTGATTACGATAAATCAAGTTAAGCCGTAATTAATTATAGAATAGTTAATATTTACACAGGGCCGGATTAACCATTTCGTAGAAACCATAGACAATGCACTTCTTAAGACCTCTTTACTCTCTACTTTTTACCAGTAACTTAACATATGCCACCATTCTGTTTAAATATAAGCAATCTTTCGCTCCAACAATTTCCATGCGGGACTCCTATGAAGGCAGGCTTACACTGTCTAACTGATAATTCGCCAGCTCTATTTTTAAAATGCTTAAGTCTATGGCTCGTGCATTTAAATAAATTAAATAACAGTAATTTAGTTCTTAATGACTAATGATGTAATGTGTAAAGATATACAAAAATGATAAAAATGAAGACAGCTAATTGATTTATTATTTTATTAATTTTGTGTTTGGTAAGCAAGACTTAATTTTTATTTATCTACATAATGAATCTATTTGTTCTTCGTTTTGATAAATATATAATCTAAAAATGAAGGCACTAATTTCAGCTACCTGGCAGCTAATCATAAACAAAGCAGCGAAATATAAGATTTTTATTTATATTTCAAGACACGGAATAAGGCTTATTTCTATGAATTTACATCACATGCATTAAGCATAACTGACGGGTACACTCGCTTACAAAATTGAGTTTTCATTATGATATTATACTATTAGGTAACCAATATAATTTTTAATACATTTGACTTCATAATAATGACGTTTGTTATCTCACAAAAGAATCTATTTAAATCGTATCTCAGTTCTATTTAATTATACATTTTCTTTATCATGTGTTCCCATCTCGTTGTGTAACTCGTTGATAAATCAATATATTTTACTTTGTTTTTTTACTTCAATTTCTTGTTCGAAAGAGGTTTATTTCGAAATGGTACAATTTCAATTTCGTGATGATTTGATGATGAGGTATGCAAACAAGTCTTTAAAAATGCAAGCTATTCTACCGCGATTACTGTTTTAAACCTAATTGCCTAATGGTCTTCAAGTTTTTGAAAATTTAAAGCTTTCATTACTTTATATTATATCATTATTTTTCGAATAATATTAATTTTACTACCGACAAAAATGACAGATAATAATCGGTATTGTCATGATATTAACAAATTTTAGTACGAAACAACTTAGACGTAGCATCGGCAAAATTCGTAAAACCGATCACATCCGAATTAAGTACGCTATCCCAAATTATCAATATTTATTTCTTATGTGAATATGATAATTCCACAAGCGTAATAACTTATAATATCATATAACCTAATATACGTATTAGTCAATTTGATACGTCGATTTACATGATATCATTTAACTGACATAAGAATCTATAGCGATGAATAGCGTCGAATGGCGCGATAGGGACGTTTTTTTTCTATTGGTTGCATAAATCGACAATAATCGGTTTTTATTGAATTTGCCGATGCTACATCTAAGTCGTGTCGTTCCTACTATACAAATCTATTTATAAGTTGTGTACCGTAGTAGATACGGGAACAAATGTTTAACTGAAGATCAAATGTACGTAAGCGTCACTGATTTTTCACGTACTCTTTTTAAACTAAGTCCGCTCTGTGAGTGAGTCTCAAGACTGACGTCTGGAATGATGTGAGTGTTGAGTACGGTTTTAGGCAATGACCGTAAACAAAATTGGTCGTGGTTTGGATGGGGAACTGTTTATGTTTTTTATAATCTTTATTTTCTTGTGCTTACAACATAAGAACGTCTGTTAATGTTAAGGTTTGAATTAGAAGTAAGAGTACGAAACTAAGACCTATTTAGTTAAACTGAGCCAAGAAATACAAAAACATTATAGTGTCAGCGTCCAGGGGCACAATTCTATTAACTCATTGCGATTACGATACGTTTCCTATTATATTCCGACCCAACTTCGACCGCTCATCGATTTCGATTCGATTGTGAAAATCCGTAGATTGCGTATATTTTGTTTTACTTATTCTTAATTTATTTCATAAATTTCATGCAGGATGTAACTAATATTTGTTATGGTAATAAAGTCTACGCTTTTAATCATCAGAATTAAATAAATAATTAAGATAACTCGATACTTACATCACTACTTAATTGAATACTTTTGTTTCTATTTTGAAATAGCACATAAATGTTAATCAAGTATTAAAAATTACAAAAAAAAACCTTAAAGTCAATTCATTAATCCATTGAAATTGTACCCACATGAGGTCATACGATTCGGCTACGGCTAATCAAAAACGCTGTTATTTTTAACGTTAAAAACATTAGTTTTATAACCAACCGCTTCTTAACGGAGAGAATTATTAAACCAAGGTTACGTGTAACTGACGTTTTAAAATATTACGTATCTATCGAAAGTAATATTCAATTGTAAAACTGGTAATATTGTGCGCAAAGGCAATAAATCTGGATGTTGGCATGTGTGCACCTCGTAGGGTCACCTTGACCTACTGCCGACTGACCTGATACTATACTACTTGCACATTTGTCTTGTATTTATTTATCGTATTTATTGATCGTAATTGCTCTCAGTCATATTGATCTTGTTTGGTCGCTTTTGATCTTTTAAACTAATTGTGGAGTATTTTCAAATTATTATAAAAATATAAGTTTAGTCTTATTACATATCCACGTTAAGGCATATAATGATATGATGCACGTATGTTATACTACTTATTAGTAGTAGTACAGTAGTTTTGGTGACGTAATAAGATATACCAGTATGAGAAACGCAATTTATTTCTAATTTGGAATGTATGACTGGCAACATTAACATATTTAAAACTAGCGACCCGCCCCGACTTCGCACGGGTGCTATACTGATATAACATATATATACTACAGATTTTATTTATTTTCGACATCACATTAAAAACTGCAAAAATTATCAGTGTTTCTTTACTATATTGCCTATGTATTATATACAAAAACGATCCTCTCGAATCACTCTATCTGTTAAAAAAAAAGCATAAAAATTCATTGCGTAATTTTAAAGAAAAAAATTGCTATGAATACTATAACTAATGAATATTTTACACGCATCAACATCAGACCAGCTAAATCATGTATCGATGTCATTACATGAAAGGAATGTTTGTGAAGATTTATTTCGTCTCTTAATATGTTAAGTACGAATATTGACTCCTAATTACTATATCATAGACGCGCAATTGAAAATTTTAGTAATTGCTTTAAGATCAGGCTTTAAGGTTGTGGGTCATTCGAAACGAAGTTGTAATCGGTCAATGATGTTCTAGTAAACAGATATGTTATTAACGCTTAAAAAGTGAAGACTAGAAAACGTCCTAATAGGGACGTTTGCCTTAAGTCGTTTTACGTAGTAATACGTTTTGCGTAATTAAAACATCTAGTTATCTCTTTTACTTATTGTTTTTATCAAGCTATCCTTTTTATTTTTAACGAAATGTAAAAATAAACTAAAATAAACGGTCCCCGGCGCGGCACACTTTTTTCTATTGTTTAGTATGGATATAACATATCTGTTTATTAGAATATCATTGTATTCAGTATAATTTTTGCGGGTTACAAAACATATTACGTTTTCTTTTTTTAAGATTTTACCAAATTATAAAAGGCTCCTAAAACACATGGTATTGAAATATCCGGAATGTGTAGCTCAAATGTAGAAGTATTCTTATTATATGTATGCCATACAAATGCATAATTGAGAGCGACTCTGCAATACAAAAAGCAACTCGAAGACTTGTGTTTTTCTTCAATAATTTTGATTGTGAATAAATATCAAACATAATAATATCCAAGTAAATGTACAGGAATATTGTTAAAGTAAAATCAATAAACGATATCAATAACATCGACATATCTGTCGACTCGTCGTCTCCTCCGTTTTAAAATTTAAATTTATGTTAATGTGACATGGTCGTATGCACGTTAATTGGATTAACTTATATAAACTAATGTTCATTATTTCTATAAACGAAGGTGTTAGAACGGTGATATATAAACTGTTGAAGTTAAAGCGTTGAAATTGGAACATATTACTCGATTTGGTGTGGAATTTGTAAATATGGCGCGAAGGGATTGATTGTTTATATCAAAGACTTAATTTAATTTGCTTTTATGGCCAATGATTATATACAAGTTTATGTATTTGTAACGTCATTTAAATTTTGGTAACTGATTTAACGAGGTCTATTTATTACTATTGGTTATTATAAAACGTAAAGTAAAGTAACAGTCTCAAGCGTCCCACACCTAAAGGCTAAATGCTCTTTTGGAGGTTTGGAGCTGATTCCCCCACGCTTCTCCAATACAGTTTGGAGGATACATATGTGTCAGAATATCATTGATATCACAAATGCAGGTATTTGAAGAAAATATCAATTATAATATAACACAGCTGTAACAAATTAATCGAAATAAATCAGAAATTAGAAAAGAAGGAAATTATGAATTTTAATTACTAATTATACAGTAAACGCCAAAAGTGTATGCGAATTCATGTTTGAGATCCATCTAAGTTACTCTGTGGTCGACTTGGAAATAATCTCTCAGCTTGAAACAAGTCAATCGAAATCAATCTTTTAATGTATTTATTTAATCTTTCACATAAAATTATCGGGTTATATTGAAAAACGTTTAATTCTTCAACATGTAAAAAATTGTTTACAATGTTGTTATGAGCATCTATATTTATAACTTTTACAATAATCCGTGCACAATTATGTCAAATTATAGTGTTGGGAGCAAACGAAGAGACAATTGCGATATCGATAATCGCGCTAAGTGTCGGTGTGCCCCCTGTGGTTGTCGTAATGATACCTCCGTGGCCACTAAACGCTTGCCTTACCTTCTGTTTATAGGCTATATTGTGACTAAAAAGTTTATATATTAACATACTTTCAAATAAAAATATATTATTTCAGTGTATACAAATTAAATTGAAACCGAATAATTACTATCACAATTTATATCGCTGTTTGCTGATGGGAGATGATGTCATCCAAGCTTCAATTCTACTAACAAAACAACAACAACAACAGCCTGTAAACTTCCCACTGCTATGACCTTCTCTCCCTTTGAGGAGAAGGTTTGTAACATATTCCACCACGCTGTTCCAATGCGGGTTGGTGAATTCTACTAAAACATGATGCAATATTAATATTCCGATTCAATTTCGATCATTCTTCACAAAAATAATACTCAGATTAATCGTAACTGAGGAGCAACTACAACAACAACAACAACAACGGCTACAATACGATCCCCACTATATTCAGATCCGACCTAGATCGAACCATAAAATAATCGTTGTTTAATAGGAAAACGAACGAAATATTGTTTCGATTCCATTGCAATAAAGTGACCTGTTAGCAGAATTAACCCTCACAAATTTACGCGACAGTAAATCCAACACTGCCTGAAAGAGGTCACGAGCAGGATCAACGACTTTAAATGCTCTGTCAAAGTCCAATGCTGGACAAAGACCTTTCTCAAAACTCCGTTGCTCTCATCAACTCATCAATGTAACGCAATAACTGTAGTCTTCTTCGATAATGTGGCTTGTGCAGTGACGATTCACTTTTGCTGTGTAAACTGTCGCTGTAATGCGAATATAATATTTACATCTACTTAATATATAATGATGATGATGTCGATCTGATATATTTTTGCCTCGACAGCCATTTTGAAGGTGGACTAACTGTGCAAACTATAGGACACATTTAACTACGCAGCAGGGTGTCCGGGCTTCGCACGTGTGCTAATATATATATTTTTTATTTTACCCTATTATTTATATGTTATTGTTGCTTTTTCCGTTTCTTCATGTTTAACATCTCTCGTTCTATTTTCACTTATTTACACAAAATCTTTAATAAATTATATACCAAATCCTTTCTTATGAATTCCTCTCTCTATTAGTGAAAATCGCATCTTTTCAGTAGTTGTGGAGTCTATCGAACATACAGACAGACGCGGCCGGGAGACTATGTATTATAATAGGTAGTGATGACACGAAGGAGAATAACTGCAGGACTTTTGTTATATTAGTGTTTTCCGTAGATTTATCTGAGCTGATATGGCCCAGTGGTTAGGACGCTTGCATCTTAACTGATGATTGCGGGTTCAAATCCAGGCTAGCACCACTATATATTTATATATATACATATATATGCTTAATTTGTGTTTATAATTCATCTCGTGCACGGCGGTGTAGGAAAACATCGTAAGGAAACCTGCATGTGACTAATTTCATAGAAATTCTGCCACATGTGTATTCCACCAACCCGCATTGGAACAGCGTGGTGGAAAATGTTCCAAACCTTCTCCTCAAAGGGAGTGGAAGGTTTTAGCCCAGCAGTGGGAATTTACAGGCTGTTGTTGTTGTTGTTGTATATTTATCAATAGTGTCAAATTCCAGATTTTTTCCAGAACTTTCTCTGGGCTATAGTTTGAATATACATCCTTGGTAGTTGTTAAACCTATACGAATAACCTGACAGCAATATTTTATAGTACATGTTTCTCTGTAGTACAATTTATTTAATATGCGGTGTTGAAATCAAAGCTGTTTCGCATATAAAATATTCATATCTTAACACCTCATGCGTAAATCAGACTATCGTTGAAACCTCACGGGCAGTCCGAGGTGTAGAGCATCAATTAATCCTGTGTCTTGTAAACGATCACTTAGCCAACCTATCTCAGTCGTCCTTCCTACAAAGCGATCAACTTTGTTAAGTAGCAATTATTTTTCACTACGATGTTTTATGTACAAGATAGGGAATGTGATTCTGTATATTTCAATAATATTGTTTTGATATTTAAGCGAATTTAGAGCGTATTGACTAATAATTAAGGAATATTTTTCATTGATTGATTAATTCATCAGATACCTTTATTTTTTTCTATATATATATATATTTTATGGTATAGCTTGGCGGACGAGTAAATGGGCCACCTAATGGTAAGTGGTCACCATCACCCATAGACAATGACACTGTAAGAAATATTAACTATTCCTTACATCGTCAATGCGCCACCAACCTTGGGAACTAAGATGTTATGTCCCTTGTGCCTGTAGTTACACTGGCTCACTCACCCTTCAAACCGGAACACAACAATAATGAGTATTGTTGTTTGGCGGTAGAATAACTGGTGAGTGAGTGGTACCTACCCAGACGGGCTTGCACAAAACCCTACCTATTAACACAAAAATAAATTCTATTAATATTAAACATATAATCTGGATATACAAATATGACTTGTGCTTAAAATTTATCTCGTGATTTGGTGGAAAGGGGAAACATTGTCAAAATTGTATTATAATTTATGTATCGAATTTAACTGTGTTGAACTATATGAATGTGTGTAAATAATCTATAATAGAGTTGTGTAATGGAATATGAATTTAAAGGATTCTCGTGGGTCATTTATAAGGTTTAACTTTCATATCATAAGCTAAAGTAAACAACTTTAGTGTGTATCCTTAAAAATATTATTCGGGTGAATACTTTTTACTCTTTCACGAAAAAATTACTGGATGGATTTTAATAAAACTTTACAATAATTTACCTTATACATCTGAATAAAAGACAGAATGCAACTTATAAATGTGTTGTGTGAAAATATAACGATATGTCAAGTAGGGATAATTTGGTATGAAGCAAACTAAACTGAACTAAACTTCAAGAAAGGACGCGAGCGAAGCTGTGAGCGAAATGTAGTTAACTAATAAAAATGTGAATACTGACCCTAACAACAACAGCCTGTAAATTCCCACTGCTAGGCTAAAGGCCTCCTCTCCCTTTGAGGAGAAGGTTTGGAACATATTCCACCACGCTGTTCCAATGCGGGTTGATGGAATACACATGTGGCAGAATTTCTATGACATTAGTCACCTGCAGGTTTCCTCACGATGTTTTCCTTCACCGCTGAGCACGAGATGAATTATAAAGACAAATTAAGCACATGAATCAGCGGTGCTAGCCCGGGTTTGAACCCGCAATTATCGGTTAAGATACACGCGTTTTAACCATTGGGCCATCTCGGCTCTTAATAATACTGACCCTAGAAGTTTGAAATAGTCAACAACGTTATCTAATGAGTGCACAAGATAAATAATAGCTAAACAATTTTATAAAGAGTTTCAACCGTAGCAAATGTATAAGCATCCCTACGTAGCAGTATTACAAAAGCGTGCTATTAAAAATTCACCGAAGAATCGCGGGCAACAAAATATACATTACCGATCCGGTATACGGGCTAATTAGACTGAAGATACTCATACGCTAGTTCCCATGGTGGTATGCAAAAATTGTTGAGAAAATACCATATGTGCGTGTTCGCTAATTCGAGGCCCGGTTGAGCAATTTCAGCTTTTAGAATGATCGGACTGGGAACCGCGGTACGCGATGTCAGTACGGATCGTAAGAGATTATTGATCGGTTCGACTATATCAGTTATAATTACATAACTACGTTTATAGTTATTTCGAGTATCAATATGATGACCGTTTTCTTTTGTTTTGTAATTCTGTATTTTAAATTTAGAATATGTGTATTTTTTAAATAATTGTATTTAAGTAACATGACTGTATTTTTAAATGTTGAAAAAGACTAACTATTGATTTTCTTGTCGGTTTTTCTCGGTAGAATTTACTTTTCGAACCGGTGGTAGCTTCACTTAATATAGTTGTTAAATTACGATTCAAAAGCCTGTAAAGCCTACTAGAATTTAAAAAGAAAAAAGAAGATTGAGTGTTAATTTAGTAAATTGAATAAAGAGTAAGAAATAATATAATTAATGTAGACTAAAACAAAATAAACTTGAAAAAAATAAAACACTTGTATAAGTATATATGTTGTTGCTGCAAAACATTAACATAAAAAAATGCAATATTTTTAAATTTTTCTTTCAATACTTTTAGAGGTTAAAAGTTATTGAAAGAAATATGCAAAACTGGTTTGTTAAAACAATGATTATTCAAACGATCGGTGAGCAAACTCCTCAAATCATATGCAAAATGCGATTCCCACGATCCTCGCTTATCGAGGCGTAGTGAAGCAAAGACGGTAGTCTTGAACAATGAAAGATATTGTGGATATGTTTATAGTACGAACATTATATGTGTATGTTAAAAAATCTATTGTAATAAATATCTGAAAAACATTTATTATTTTCAATATCTAATGTAATGGGACCGCTTTTAAGTTGTGAATATTTCTTCAAATATTAACATATACATATATATGTGTGTTATACGCTGTAATATTAATATTAACGTAGTTATATCTTTCGTTAAATAATCACTACTAAAATTATTAATGTATTTTTTTAATTCGATGTTTTTTTTTATAAGCAGAACGTAATTATTGAGAGGACTTTTTAATTTTAAGGTATATCTTTGTATGCTGTCTTAAAATGCGAACTTCCTAACCCATGTGAACCCCCGGCGGTCAGTGGCGTGCGGTGCGGGCGTGACACCACTCTCCCAGGTTCGATTCCCGGCGGGCACTATTAGTGCCAATAACCATCAGCCGGTAGCCGGTCCAACTGGCTAATTTTCTCTAATTTTCCTATCAAAAGCGAAACCATTGTTTAAATCACCAATAAGGATAACTGTATTCGGAATCGTGAGAACATCGATTTTGTTACGTAATTAACGATTTTCGGTGCGAACGGTTCAAGGCTGTGTTTTGATGGTAGCGTGCATATCGATATTTTGGTGGTATGAAATACGACCTTGTGATAATCCGTTAAATTGAGCTTGAAGGAAACTGCGCTAACTGCCTGATGCCTAATGGTATTAGTTAGAAAGGTACAGGGTTATGAATTGAACAATTAAAACTACAATCTTTGTTTAATACGACTAATGTTTTAAAAATTTATGTTATTAATAAAACTATACACTGATAGTAAATTTACAAAGTATTTATATAGATTATTTTTTCATTTCATATTTTTTCACGTTTATTACTATAAAAAATGTTTATGAAACTTGAAAATAGATTATTGATGTATTACAAATATATAGTTTGGAATTCAATAGACGAAAAAGAAATATATTATTTACAAATATTATATGTTAATGATGTAAAAGGTATCAAGAATGTACTTATAAATTTCTGTGCATTAGAATGTTAAGGAATTTTATAAATTTAATATAGCATTAATAACCTTTGAATCTCGGCATTAAACCTCCGTTGGCAGCTACTTACCCTAACAAACCGTGAATAAATTAATCTCTAACACGCATGGAGGGCTGTCAGCGCGTCTGTCTGTGGCCTCGTTGCCTTGATCCTTGGCTTATTTATAGATATATTGATATCACATGTACATCGCATAGCTTAAATATTTCGTATTGAATATGAAATATTTGAATTTAGAATACATTGTATTTATAGAAAACACAAAATTCGTTTTTATATTTTAAAAAGTTTTTGTTCATATTTTTATTTGTAAGTAATTAAAATATTATGTTTTTGTTCTTTCTGTATTTTTTAATCGCTACTTTTTTACATTTAAGCGAAGCTAATTATAATTTTTAAAAATGATTGGCAGAATGGTTTGCTCTTTCGTCCAATAGTAGTTTATGTTTTTTTTTTTTTGAACAAATGTGAAACGTATAATAATAAAAGTCAACTTTGTTTGGAATTGTCTTACTCGTTATTTATAACAGAGTATCGTTAGATACTGAGCTCCGTATCCCGTAGTAGTAAAGTTGAATCCGATACAAGAAATAAACTATATCTAAAGTTACCTTCATTGTAAAGATGGGGTCGAAGGATTTATTTATGAGTTTGTAATACAACATTATTTCTCAAGAATACCGTTCAAGCGTTGATCTTCCTAGCCGATAAGTCCTAGTGCTGGCATAACCTATGGTCTTTTAATATACCGCGTCTAATCATCGGGTAACGTAATAGGCATATAATAAAAGCAATACAATTGTACATTAAAACCTATTAACATATATTTTCTATAAATTAATTGATGGGAGGATTACATGAAAGAATAAATTATTGGGGAAATTATTTTACCTAATTGTTAATTTGAGCTGTGACTTTAATAACCTAACACCTAAACCTATGGTTCCAATCCGGAACAGTAATTGGATTTGTCTTAAGTATTTAATCTTGACTACAATACAATATAAAATTTTTACTCTCAAGTACATAGTAAGGTAGTGTTGTGGATTCTTTATCTGTCGGTTTTAACATATAGCGAAGGTTGTTTTTTGGATTTGTAAAGATCAATCAACATCAACATCAATTATGTGTTCAGTTTCAAAGTACTCAATAATCGAATCACTCATAATTTCGAGTAATCGATTTGATATAATTTTCAAGTTTGGTGTTGCAATGATAATATTCATATAATATATCCATAAAATGATTGATGATTTTTTAAAACACGTCTTTACGTGTTAGAAACCGGTGTATATTTTCACATTATACTTATATCATAATATTATTTTAATTGATGTGTTTCAAAGATTTTTTTTCGGTTAAATAATTCTACGTATAGCGTCGTCTGAACTGATAGTATCTTAAACTTTATCTGAAACTTTCACAGTAGATTCCTTCGAAAAGAGATCGTTGTTCGCATTCAGTATAAATATATTGTTTAAAATTATACACATTTATTAAATAATTAATCAATAGATTTTAGTTAACCTAAATTCAGTATCTCGTAAAGGCATTATCATAGAAAATATAAATACAAACCTTGTTGAAAGTAATTGGATTTCCTCACGTAAACGCACACGAGCGCCATCAGCTGGAGCTGCGAGAGTCTCTGTCGAGTGGAAGGGGGGAGGGGTAGGAGGTCCCGAAGGTTGGCAATCTCTGCGTTGATGAGGTCGCGCCGAAGTTTGCTCGCGCCTTTCGTTGATTTGCCTTGATCGAACCTGTGGAAGAAATTACGAAGTATTATATACTAAATTCAATTATGTGAGTTTTAATAATTTACTTCTAAAATTATGTAAATAACCTTCAAATGTGTATTCAGTACTGGGATTTTAGTTATGCATTTGAAATATATTACAATCTATTATTCTATGGCATGAAATAAAATCTCATAACTTAATTCGATTAAAAGATTTGTTTTACTGAATATATTATAGGTACCTATAGATCTATTAGTACCTATAGATCTAGGAGTTCCAGGTTATAATATTTCAATACAAAGAATATAATCTAGTTTCTGTTTTTTTTTTCTTTACTCTTATTTTTTTCACGCACACAAAGAAATATTTTAAGCAGAAACGTCATTCACTCATCTTAATACTTGCCACTAATAATAAAACTTGGAGGAGTTCGTCTTCGTAAGTAAATATATCCATATCACCTCCTTAATATAAAATAGTCTTACGTTTAATCGTACGTACTTCGTATGAAAACGTACTATTATAACGAGTTTATATTCATTACTTCTATCCCATCCTTATAGTCGCGTTTCTTACATTAATATAAATAAAAAAGATGTAATTAAAAATCATGACAGCATAAAATAATTAATAATAATATTACAAGTGCCTTCAACATAAAATGCACTTTCAGTTAAATATTAATCGCACGTCGCGTTCAACGATAAAGGCGTTATCAATCCGAGCTCTTATGATGTTTAAAACTCCATCTGTCTGAAATTTTGATATTTTTAATATAGCGATCGAATACCGGTTCCAATGTAAGTGTTAACTTGTCTCCCATGACGTATGCCGACTAAAATAGTCTTGCTTCAATCAATCGGAATGCGGTTAATTAGTTTGCAAATTGCTATCTGATTTAACTGCATCTGGGAGCTACGTCATCGTGAAAAATAAGCTGTACTATTACGCGTTTTAAACTAAGGAAAACAGTATATTCAAATTTATTGATAAGAAGCAACATCGCAAAATTTGATCTTCACTTGGACCAAGTTGTTGATTAAGTAATATACAAATTTGCTTATAATTTTCTGGTGTATGTAATTGAAGATATAAGTGTTGATTCAAGGATTTTTCTCAAGGATGAATCACAAAGACAAAAAAAGCATGTGAAAAAATAATAGAGCACGTCTTCTATCCTGAAGGCATTCCGTGAGTCTTGATAGCGAAACATCTTTGACGTCATTTTCGAGGGTTTCATACCTTGATCTCACGAATTTAATTTTCGTGCTTCTAAAAGTAGGTATATATTTTGATATAGGTACATTATTTAACTTTCTCTATAAGATACTTTTTTTAAACTTTTAATATACATTCGTTTTTTGTCTTAAAATTAAAATGTAGATGGTTTTTAAAGATATTTTAGTTTCATCGCTGTTCAAAAGTAAAGTTTGAAACATAAAAATCATATTTAAAATCGATTTCTTATAAATACTGTTATAGTTTAACATTAAAGTATTATAAATAAAACAAATATGCTAATTATAATACAAGTGCTAAAAATATATGTAATGTCGAATCATTTGTCAATTCTTCTACAACATCGATTATATTTATCGATGTGTAGATTCGATATGCTTAAAATAATCGTTTAGACAGGTTTACCATTTATAAGAAGATTTATTAACGTTTTATACTGATTTTAATGGAGGCCCATTAGATTTATTCAAACATTTTTATGATTTTTCTTATGGGTTATTACAGAAACGTGAATATTAGTATAAGCTCAATAAAATTAATTTATTAAGTGTTACACATATATATTTCAAAATTATTAGATTACGTCTAAAGACAATATTATTATTTTGTTTAATTAGTATTCATTTCTTTAAATACAGATTATATTTAATCCTACTTTTTATAAACTCTACTGACCCAACCCGGTTTCACACGGGTTGATTTATTGATACACAAAATGGCAGTCATATACATAAAAATATTCCGTATAGCACTCATAACATCGTTTTGAGCTAGTGTTAACTTAGTAGGTACATATATTATGAGTAGAATAGATGTCTAAATGTATAAAAAAAGTATGAATCTACCAGTAAATAAAATAGAATTTCATCATTAATTTCGCAGCCCCTGAATTTAACATATACATACAAACATACATATAAGAGCTGAGATGGCCCAGTGGTTAGACCGCGTGCATCTTAACCGATGATTGCGGGTTCTAACCCAGGCAAGCACCATTATATATATATATATATAGGTGCTTAATTTGTGTTTATAATTCATCTCGTGCTCGGATGTGAAGGAAAACATCGAGAGGAAACCTGCATGTGTCTAATTTCATCGAAATTCTGCTACATGTGCATTCCACCAACCCGCATTGGAACAGCGTGGTGGAATATGTTCCAAACCCTCTCCTTAATGGAAGAGGTGGCCTTATCTCAGCAGTGGGAAATTTACAGGCTGTTACTTTACTTGACATACAAACATACAATATTTCCCTCTTCATAATAATAGTATTAATTCACTTTAAATTGTACATATAGATAAGAATTAATATAAAATTGGTCATGCGTTTATTTCCTGTACAATTAACTTCAAGTTACATCATTACAATTGGTTCAAATCGACCAATAAAGTAATTCTTCGATAAATACAATCCATTGCTTTTCGATATAATTCGAATATTTAAGACGACCTTGGCAGATAATTGCAGTGATATAAGTATTTAAAACAGATTCCGTTTAAAGGTCATCTTTGAATATTTTTTAATAAGCCAATTAAGTAGTTACAGTATTTGTTACAAATATTATCTATAGAGTATAGTTTACAACTTCTGAGTATAACTTTGTGTAGTGTTTCGTTTAATTTATAAAACTTACAACATACATTAAGTACTTGTAAGGTTTCAATGTTTTTTTAATGATAAATTAAAAGTTGAAGTTATCAATCTATTTTAACTTTAACAACTGTATATCTTTTTAGAGTTTCGTACCCAAAGGGTAAAATGGACTGTATTACTAAAACAAAGTCCATTCGTCCGTCTGTCCATCTGTCACCAGATTGTATCTCATAAACCTTGATCGTTATGTATTTGTGATATCAATAAAACAAATAGATATTGAAAAAACAGAATAAACTAACAATCGTTTTTTTAAATAGCCATTTATATTGATTGATATTTAAATTCTTTCAGTCATTTTGTATAGAAGTTTTAAGAATTTTTTTTATGGTATAGGTTGGCGGACGAGCATATAGGCCACCTGATGGTAAGTGGTTACCATCACCTATAGACAATGAAGCTGTAAGAAATATTAACTATTCCTTACCTCGTCAATGTGCCACCAACCTTGGGAACTAAGATGTTATGTCCCTTGTGCCTGTAGTTACACTGGCTCACTCACCCTTCAAACCGGAACACAACAATACTCAGTACTGTTATTTGGCGGTAGAATAACTGATGAGTGGGTGGTACCTATCCAGACGGGCTTGCACAAAGCCCTACGACCAAGTAATATAAACTACATAAAGCATAAGTTTAATAAAACACTCAGTTATAACCTCAGCATTTTTATAAATATAGTATCAACAGTAAGTATCGTTTCACTAATCATTATCTATGACGTAACATGTCAAGTGAAGGGAAACAATTATATGAAATCTAAAAACTATTGATCAATTAAAAGTACTTACGTCTAGCCATGACCCCACTTTAAATAATTGATCGAATATTTAGCTACCTGGTTCAATCATTCGTTCGTTTTTTGTTTTTTAAATATTACTTGTTATTTTATTTGAGCGAAATTTTTATTTAAATGTAGTATCGTATGTTTAAAATAATAATCACTTATATTAGATTGAGATAAAAGTTTATAAGATACTCAGGTTTTTTTTTTAACTTCGTAACTTAGGTATGTTACTTATTTATGTTTTAACGATTCCTAATGTTTATGTAAACAACTCCAATGTTGATTTTAAAACACTACTACAAACATAACAGAAAATACAATATTTATAGATACAATAAGAGTATAATAGTTATATTAGTTTGGCTAGAATTTTAAAAAGATTTTTCCAAAAATTATGATTAATCGTTTATCGAGGAAAGCAGAAATTATCGCTTTTTTATTACAAGTATGTTCTTTCGTCGCTCTGACTGATATTGATAATAGTGACTAACCCCTGAGAATGACCTGTGCCGATAGTATAACAATGCTGTAGTCGAAAAACAGAAGTATACACAACCTCTCTTGCTGGTAACTTGTTAGCGGAGAGAAACCCAACTTTAAACCAAAAAATATTAACACTTTAAACTTACAAATTTCAGACTGTAGAAAACATATCGATATGGGCATTGGGCAACCATATTTTTTATTGGTCCAAGTTTTCAGAGTATCATAAACATATAGTTTAATAGAGAACGAAAATGTATAGATAAAATTATGGATGTCATAAATTGCATATACAACACAAAATAGTCTAAAATAAAAAAACAAGATGTTAACAAACAAACGGTCAATCAACATAATGATCAACCGCTGAGAGCTGGTCAATGAATGGTTTGTAATTAATAAAGTTAATTCATTCATTCATCAACAGAGTTAGAACTTGTTTAATTTGAAGCAATTTCTATTTACGTATTGATTTTCTTCGATGATTTATTTTCACATAGTTAAGTATTTTATGAAAACAATTTAGAAATAAGTAAAACAGTTTCGTTTTATGATTAAGAAGAGTATTAATTTTAATATTCCATACAAATTGGACAACGTTATCTTCTTCCTAGCTAAATAGTTCTTTAAGCTAGGAGCTTGTCATTTACAATAACATTTTACCATCAATTTTGTTTATGACGTCATAGGAATATAAAACACTTTCTTCTTATATTGCTTACGTGTCGTAATCACCTAGACATTTTAACGCACCTAAAGTCGTTGTTCCTAATCACGAATATTCCCCACATTTTTTTTATTGATCGGTAGGCAAACTGACAAGTAAAATTAACCCGACATAACCAATACGCCATCAATATTGAGAATTAAGATTGTATGTCCCTTGTGCCTGAAGGTACATTAGCTTACCCAACTTCAAATCAGAAGACAACAGTACTAAATATTGCTGTTTGACGGTACAGAATATATGATTATTTACTTAGGAGATTTAAGAGAGATTTATATTTAAGAGATATAGATTTGATTGGAGGTTTAAAAACTAACCGATGATACAGTACTATAAGTCAGTATTTTAGACAAACAAAGAAGCAAGCATCGCGTCTATCCCCCTTTTTAACAAAGATGTATTGTAAAGAGAACATTTTCAAGAATTCCATACAAATAACTTACTTCACATTTAACATTCCCACGTTGAAAAAGGACGAACGTTTGCAGTAAAGCTGGTAACCGAAGGGTTTAATCAGTGGCACAAAGCGGCTATATCAATGAGTGCGTCCGTAAGGTCGGTTATTAGTTAATAAAAAGGCACACGCGATGTTTTTAAGTTCAAAGGCTCGAAAGGCGGTAAGTTTTGCTCGTAATAATGTTATTGTGTTGCAAAAATGTTAATGATTTGTATATTAACGAAGTCTTTGGTATTGAAAACGTGGCTGAAGTAATTATTTCTAATTTATGAAGCCTTGTTTGTGAGTGCGTTTTGAACCGTATTAAGTTTATTAAAGGGACATTGATGATTTATGTATTTATAATTACATTGTATTTTAGTATGAATACGGTATCATGTATAAAAATATGCTTAGTATTACATATCAAGTAAGTATAGTAAGTTTCAATGACGTGGTATTTCATTGTGGTAAATTGTTTTTTAGTTATGAAAATCGTTTATGGTTTTAATCCTACTGCATTTCTACAAGAACCTAAAACTATGCGTAGGCACAGACAGACTTGGGTCCAGCCATGGATTTTGGTAGGCGATGCATTTCAGTCTTAAATATGTTTATGGAAATGACAGTGTTTTTTTTATTTTTTTTTTATTTTACATAAAACAGAACATATTTTAAGATGTGTACCTACAATGTTCAAATTCCGGATCGGAAAGAAGTATATCAATTTTCTTTTAAGAACTTTTAAATAGGATTCCAAAGTTAATAAAGTAATTAATTAATTTTGCTGTTGAAACACTTAGACTTTGTAGTAGTAGAGCAAAAAGCTTCATTAAAAGTATAGCATCTCGCTTTATTGCACCCACAAAAAGCCTGATATTTAGTTCGTAATTGTATATACTATAAATAAATAAAAGTGAAAACGTAACATAATAACTTTAACCGTATTAAATGTATCATAGTCACTAGCTAAGCTTGTTTAGCCGCAGTCTGACGTGGAAATTCCCCGTTTTTCCCACGCTGTACGCCAGCCGCCACAAAGGCGCTCAATAATTTAGGCAATTTTCCAATATCGGCCTGTCTGTGGTACAAGTTTGGCAATTAATTATAGACTGAGAACTAAAGAGTCGATATCTATCCTATTACATTGTACAGTTTAAGCAAAGACACCATTCGTTACAGTGTGTGTGCGTGTGTTTTTTCTCTGATAAATATCATTTGTACTCGTCGGTATTTGACCCAACTGATCCATTTGTAACTGTTTAATTTTTTTAGAAAATAAAAATTTACTAATTTTCATTAATTTTTAATTTACTATCAACATAAGTTGAATATTTTTTATAAATCATATTTATTTGTAACTTTTTATTAATAATATAATTATTTACATCTTACGTTTGCGATTTATTGTAACATTAGTTGGTATAATTTTATTAATGTTACCATATCCTTCTAGTAGGTTTTTTTTTATTTTAAATATAGAATGTTTATTCGCGCTTTACATGCACCACACACAAAAGCCATGTATAGAAACCGCAACAGCGTATCAGCGCAATGTACAAGGCCCTCGCATTACTACCTATGGTATTCTTCTATCTTCAAACTACTCTATAAATTCTAATTGTATGTTTCTTGAGATATCTTTTCTATTATAATATTGGAATACTTTTAAGTAAAATATATTTTATTTTAATATATTATATAGATATAGCTATATAGCTGGTATAGATTTTTGCAAACCCATTTTGGTAGGTACCAACCACGTAGTACTCAGCATTGTTGTTTCAAGGGTGAGTGATATAACTTCTTAGTTCTCAAGGTTGGCGGCACTTTTTTGGCATTGGTTTGGACTGATATATTATATATATCGGACAGATATATTGGACAGTGGTTATCAGCTACCATCAGTTCATCATTTGCCTGCCCGTCTAAAGTCGTATCACTTACTTGAAACATATCTAACTCCTGTATAACATATTGCTTTCCTTAAAACTCTTTTAAAAAAAAACAATTTTACGATTCATTATTTCCATACAACGTAATCGATCGTATCGATCGAATCGAAACGTGATCGACGATTTTTTTATTAATAGAATATACCTTTCTCAAAAAAACTTCTTATGAGTAAAAATTAATGCCTATTGGCACTTAAAATGATCACTGTATTGCATAATACTAAAAACAGTATCAGATTACAATTTGCGCTTGAAATAGTCCGGTGCAATGTAATTATACATATATCACTATGTAATAAGTTAATTGGCAATGTAAACATTCTGTATTATTATAACGTACAAAGCATCACATGTTGCACTTGCTTCACATACTCCTTTATAAAGAGTTGATTATGATAGCTCCGTCTAACAATCGGCTTGGAAAGTGCGCTAAACGGAGCCCGGAGCGAGCAATTTCCTCACATCTCGCATCGTAGGAATTCTAGTCATAATAAGTGAGATCTACTCGACTTATGCTCGCCTGGTAGTGTTTCAAATTTAACACCGCCACTAACCGGTTCTGGAAAACGAAAGTTCCGAAATGTATTTAAATTTAACCTAAAAACGTTTATGGTACGGATATCGATTGCACACGAACAAATTTGTCCCGTTGAATTATTTTTGTTGCGTATGAATTATTTATATAAAAATATTTATTAACCGTTCGTGTAAAATGAGCCGTTATAAAATTATTTGAGCCAAATTAAACAGTTGGAGTTTCGATTTATGGGTTCTGAATTCAAAAAACATAACCAAAATATTCTTTATTTAAGTGAGCACTTTTTAATCGTTATTTTATAGTGCTAGATTAAATGAAAGCCTCATGTTCGGAAAGTAGATTCTAGAAAAACTAGCAGCACAGTCAGTAGTAAAAAAAAACATTAAAACATTTACAAATATTGTCATTGAGCGATTAATGTTTTCACAGCTATTAGTTGGATGCTATTTAAATCTAAGAATATTATATGAGCAATTTAAATATAGCGTACGTATAAATTTCATTTTAGTTCAAGAGAAGTCGAATTACAAATTACAAGTTATCGATTTAATCAATGAAGAAATCCTTATAATTTGTTCAATAACATCATGCAAATATGAAACAACTGAGACGAAATATAATGAGTAAGATAAAAATAAGTTTTAAAATATTCGTGAATAAGAAAACATCTTCTCTGCCCATTAAAATTAATAACAATTGTATTAAAATAGAACAATTTCAACAGAGCACATTTTCTGCTAATAGTTCATTTTGCTGCAAAAATAGGTTAGCATAGACGATGTTTTATTTCTTAATCGCACTTTGTTTATTTTGCAATATATTTAGACATGGTAACACTAATCATATTTACAATTATGTATGTACAGTCGGGTTAAAAAAAGGTTCGACACCTTAAGATCTATTTTCTTGTGCTCTGAAAGATATATGACATTGACAGACATATTTTGACAATTCAGTAGAAGACATCATATCTAATTTAATTTTGTAATGAAAATTGACAACTTTTACGATTTCATGTTGATATAGAACTCGACGTAGTCCAAAGATGTTACACTATTTTGAACCAAGTTTTCATACTATGTAAGTTGAATTTTATATGCAGTTGTCACTTTATTGCTTTAGTTTGAAAAGGTACTAAGAGTGTACCACTTGATAAACGAATGAATTTGAAAACTGACGAATGTTTTCTTACTCTGACTGTACAAATAAACTCCTAATACAAATTCGCTCGCATTAGCGGTCGGGTGACTAACGACCGCATTTGACACTGACTGCAATGGTCCGTGTTATTAGCAGTCAATTAACCTTCGTCTGCCAGCCACTCGTGTTTACGGCCTTTTATTTGTTGAATATATTTTTTTGGTTAGGGAAAAATACTATTAAAATATTTTCTTTGTTAATCAATTGGCAGCAACATAAATTACGCTGTGATGATTTCATAACACAGCAGTTTTTTTTGCGGCAACGGCGCACATTCTACAACTGTATCGTGTGTTTGTGTGTCTACAACTGTGTCGCACATATAATTGTGCGAAAGTTTGTGCGCTATCCCAATTCCCACGTGCACTCTATATATCCCCATTCGCATAAAACGATGCGGTTGCGAATTCCAAATAACAGGAAAAAGTCTACGCGCATGGCCAACGGATTTAATAGTTTTCCGAGACAGCAACAGACACATTTTCAACACCCCAACTCTCGGCTGCTACTGAGAATGACCCAGCTCCTGCAACCATGATCTCAGGATCTGCAGATCTCTAAACTAAAGCACTATAGATACACAGTGGAAATTCCCCGCCTACGTACGAAGCGCTTCGAATCCACCTTTATCATTGGTACCGCTAAACTGGATGAAAGTATACCAGTCTGCCCGAGTGTCAGCTCTATTGTATGAATTTTCCGATAGGTACAGCCTTGGTCTTCAAAGAGTTAACAGCTATATTCTAAGCGAGTCATCATCGTAGACCGTGTCGGTGCTTAGCATCAGGGAAGTCAATGGTCAAACGCTAGCCTATTAAGGGTAAACAAAACTAGCCACTAGACCGTCATTCAAATTATATTACATAAAAATCGTTTCTCGTTTTTTTTTTTTATTTATTAAGAAACTTTTTATTTGTTTTTTAATACAAGGAGCCTTTCTTGGACTAAATGATATTTGGTCAGGAATTATGTTTGTTTATATACTATTTATGTTTAATTTAGGATTAATATTGTAATTTTGTTCAAAATGTATTCGTCGCAATAATGGCCGTACAGATACGCAGAGCACCTTTATCACATGTTCTACGTCAATAAAGCACACGAAGACAAGTGAAGAGCAACAGGGTCAGTGCACGCACACACAATAGCCCCCTCATTAGTACGCCATTTGCATTCACTAATTATGGCGACACGGCAACTGCGGCGTCAACCTGTAGTGTCAGACTTACTTGTTTTTAGCAACTTGGGATATCTTTTACCTGGAATGTAATTGTGATAACGATAGACCAATATCCTATATATATACACATGTTTGTATTTATGTCATGTCAATCAATGAAAAAGTGTGATAAATAGATATTGTAAGTGTAATAAATATTTTTTTTTAAATTCGAATCTATTTTTTTTCTTCTGAATATAATAAGAAACTTAATATAGCAAAAATGAATAAAAAAATCATTTGTGATTTTACTTTAAACTAACGTATTGATATTATTTCATTTAAGTATAGGACTAATAATAAGCTCAACATAAGTAAAGTCACTCGAAAAAGCTAGTCAAATATAGTATACAATGTTTAAATATAAATTGATACAATTATACATACTTGTGAGATAATGCTTCCAATCTAATCGCACGAAACCTCAACGTCAGCTATAAACAATCTTCCTCTCATTATTCGTAATCCTTGACAGAAGTCTAACCCTTAATCGAAGATTAAAATTAGCTGTCGACTAAGGAATTATACACACTATCGATAAACAAGTTATTGGCACCTTATGTAAATCTATATATTAAATCATTTATTTGATACTAACATTTTATTAATAATTTCTTGTAAAACTCTTTTTAGTTATTTTTAAATTACGTGAAACACCAAACTGCAGCAACTTACAGAACATATTGTATTCTAAAACATTTTCAGAAACATATTTTCTGGTATAAATTTAATGTAAACTAGTTTAGTATTTATGAAATCACAAAAAATATATAACCTCAATTGTTATAGGCATGAACATTTTATTTCACAGTATTTTAACTGGCTGGAAATACATTGTATCAAACGTAGATTTAATGTGTTCCTTATTTAAAAATATAAAGACAATTCTGTCGTGTATATTGTGTACAGGCGCCCTGCGGATTGCTGTCTGGTGGATTGTTTAACACCGCCTCTCATACATCGCCATTGCTTTATAATTGTTTTTCACGCTCATTAGGTGTAATTGAAATAAATCTTTTGTTTGATATTTATTTTTATGCATGCCGGTTACGAGTTATATCGTACGGTGGACCACACAGATGCTAAGCTTTATTGTCGTGTAGATTTTTTATATCAGAATTATGGACGGATCATAATTACTGTGGAGTGTATATCATATAACAAAATAAAATGTTATACTATATGTAACAGCATGTAAATTTCCGAAGGCTAAGATATTATACTGTCAATTGAAGAGAGGGTTTGTTATTGCTTTGATGCATAAAGATGTGACAGATTATTATCTAAGTGTGAGTATACAGGTTTTCTTATGAGGTAGGAGGACGGTCTCTTGATAGAAAGACGTCACCATCGGCCGTAGACATTGACGCCGTAATATATTGAATCATTCCTTACATCGCCAATATGACACCGACTTTGGGAACTAAGATTTGTATGTCCATTTTGCCTGTAGTTCTGATGGTAAGTGGCCACCATCACCCATAGACAATGACGCTGTAAGAAATATTAACTATTCCTTACATCGTTAATGTGCCACCAACCTTGGGAACTAAGATGTTATGTCCCTTGTGCTTGTAGTTACACTGGCTCACTCACCCTTCAAACCGGAAAACAACAATATTGAGTACTGTTATTTGGCGGTAGAATAACTGATGAGTGGGCGGTACCTACTCAGACGGGCTTGCACACAGCCATTCCACCAAGATTCTTAATCTTCAAACCAGAATGCAACAACAATCAGTAATTTTGTTTGGCCTTAGAATATCAGATGATTGGGTTATGCTTACCCATAAACGTTTGCAAACCCATTGAGAATATTAAAACATACTTCAAGATGATACTTGCAATAATAACGATGAAATAATCAGCGGCTAAGTGCGTTTGTTGCGTAGATAGATAATGTGATAGATTATTATTCATAAAACATATACGATAAAAACGCAATATACAATCAAAAGTCATCAACGGCTTTTCGCTTGCTTTTGATCTTTACACGATCATTCGTCACTCATAATTACGAGGAATATGTACATACATACATACATACATACATATTTAAAGAATTGTATTTACTTATAAGAAATATATTCCAAATTAATCATAATTCAATTGAAATGGAATGAATAACAATTGAACTATATATTTCAAAAATGTTTAATTTTTACCTCTCTGATATAGATCTATTCGTTTACGAAGGCGCGCCCCTCCATATTTAATTAATTGTCGTCTTGTATTATGAGCCATGGTGGCCCAGTGGTTAGATCGCGTGCATCTTAACCGATGATTGCGGGTTCAAACCCAGAGAAGCACCACTGAACATACATGTTCTAAATTTGTGTTTATAATTCATCTAGTGCTCAACGGTGAAGGAAAACATTGTGAAGAAACCTGTATGAATCTAATTTCCACACCAAGTCGCATTAGAACAGCGTTGTGGAATATGTTCAGAAAATTCTCTCCAAACGGATAGGAGGCCTAGCCCAGCAGTGGGAAATTTACGGGATGTTGTGGTTTTTGTTGTTGTTTGCATTAATTAGTATGTGTGTGACACTCGTACTTACAAGAGGTCTGTGTGTTTAAAATTAAGAGTACAGACAAACAAAATACCAATTAGATTATATTTGTTACGATGCGTTAAGATCGTCTGATGCTTCACGTCATAATCATATTCAGTGTTAAGTGGTGATACTCACCGTTGATTACATTTGAATATTTGTATGCAAGCTTAATATGGTTACATTAAAGCTTTGTGTTCAAATATCCGTGACCTTGAATTATCGTTTATAATCAGGAAGTAATACTTAACCACAAGACGATGTACATATTGTAATTATTGTATACAGTTTGCTTTGTGTTTTGGTCCAGTTTTTTTTTTCTTTACTCAATTCGTTTGTGAGTAAATCCTATCTCTATAATGATAGCTATTAAGTAAGAACAAAACATTCAAAGCCAATACACATGCTGAACCACTATTATTAACACTTTATTTTGTTATTATAGTTTTTGGGGCCGAAATTTCTTAATGAATAGAAATTTCAATCTTTATCAAAACATATAGTGTTCACGTGATCAATGTTTGGTTATGAGTAATCTTATATGCGGAGGAATGAGAGACATATTGTGAGGAAGGCCTTGAGCATGGATGTGGATGGATATAGAGGTAGATGGCGAGCAAGGAAACGATGGATGGATTGTTTGAAAGATGATATGGTTAGAAAGAATGTTACTTGTGAGATGACGTCTGGCAGAAAAGTATGGAAGGAGAAGGCATGCTGCGCCGACCCCAAGTAAAATTGGGATAAGGGCAAGAAGATGATGATGATGAGTAAACATGTCTTGGAAGTTAAGATAAACATAAAGTAGTCTTAGGTTTCATTTGAGTAAATGTGTACTTAATATAAAGAGTACTTCAGCGAAGGTAATCTTAAAAGTAAGCTTTATATGCTGACTGATAAATTGATTACACAAGTAAATATATTATATATTTATATGTATATATATACTTCATTTAGGTAATTTATTGTATTATAAATACAAATACATTTCCCATTATTGCGTTCGATACAAATTTTCTCACGATGTTTTCAGGAGATATAATCTAAATTCGATTTGATCACATGAAATAGTCACGCTCACTTGCAAACCGCATGTTCTGCTAGTAAAAAGGTAGTAAGGTATTTCGAGTTTAAATTTAAATAAAATAAATTAGTCAGAGAGGGCAGTATACTATGACTCAACCAAAGTTATCCCATAATCATGAAAAACAAACTTAATTATGAGTCTTTTTACATAAAATATTTTATAGAAAAAAATACTGACATTTCCTAGTCGATTTGAGCGAGCACCCTTAAAGAGTAGTTACGTAATAATCTCCTGCGTATACAATCACATATGTAGTCTTTATTCGTCACCACGCCTTTTAAAATATATTAAATTCTGAATAAATTTCAGAGGCACTGAAGTATAATTAAACTTTGAGTTGCTAAGAGCTCATACTGGATATAAAAATCAAACTAATCTATTGTAATAGTATAAAATAAACTTGCAGAGATGGCCCAGTTGTTAGAAAACTTGCATCTTAATCGATGATTGCGGGTTCGAACCCAGGCAGGCAACGATGAATTTTCATGTGTTTAATTTGTGTTAACAATTTATCTCGTGCTCGGCGTTGAAGGAAAACATCGAGAGGAAACCTGCATGTGTCCAATCTCAAAATTCTGCCACATGTATATTCCACCAAACCGCATTGGAACAGCGTGGTGGAATATGTTCCCTTCCTTACAAAAGGAGAGGAGCCCTTAACCCAGCAGTGAGAAATTTACAGCCTGAGTTGTTGTTGTTGTAAAATAAACTTGAAATTCTTTTTTTATAATAGGTATGTATATAAATTAATTATTACATATACTTCGCGATCGTAAACTTAGTAAGGCATCGAGGAAAATAATAACAAATAATAACTACAAATAATATAATTACGTTTCAGACAAAAAATATCCAAAAAACATCCTACATACGTTGAATAATCATATTAGTTGGATGTTGTCTCTATTGTTCGGAGATTAGACGCCTGCTACAGACTGACACTATTTGCTAAAGGTTAATTTATAAATTAGTCATCCAAAATCAAGGTTAAGGCGCATCACACAGCCATTGTTGTATAATTGACATGATTTGTACTACGTCATTAGTATGAAAAGGTCTAATAGGTCTTTTTATAACATATTTCGTTATTATGTTCTAAACAAAGATAAGTTCTAATTACAGCTGACATTGATGATATGAGAGGTAGTATTAAAAGGTAGCCTTGATATAATAAATTATGTGTCACCAAATTGTAATACTAAGCAGTCTTTGTCCAACTAAATAGAACAAATAAAATGTATCAATAAACCAATCATATCACCTAACTAACAGTTTTGTATTGTAGAAGAGAAGTTCTTGGTGGTAGGGCTATTTGCAAGCCCGTCTGGGTAGGTACCACCCACTCAACAGTTATTCTACCGCCAAATAACAGTACTCAGTATTGTTATGTTCCGGTTTGAAGAGTGAATGAGCCAGTGTAACTACAGGCACAAGGGACATAACATCTTAGTTCCCAAGGTTTACATCGTCAATGTGCCACATTGACGATGTAAGGAATAGTTAATATTTCTTACAGCGTCATTGTTTATGGGTGATGGTGACCACTTACCATCAGGTGGCCCATATGCTCGTCCACCAACCTATACCATAAAAAAGAACGAATATACAATAGATCATAGTTTAATTAATTAGCACTAACCCCTTTAATGAACGCTGACCTACTATGTGCTAGTAAGTAGCATGCTTATAAGTAGCCTGATAGTATGCTATTAAATATATCAGTATTTTAATCTGTTAAAATAATTTCAGCACACATAATTATGAGTATCAATTACGTACCAACTAAGCCATTTTATTTCATAATATTAGTGTGTCTAAAATATAAAAATATTGATGATTTTTAAGCTACAGGTGAAAGGCGTTAAGGATAGATACGGCCTCATATAATATTGCCACTATAAAATATAGTAAGTGATCCGATTATGAAACGGTTACTTTAAAATTAGGCTTTATTGAAAAGAAATAAGGATCATGCTAATTGGAGAAATAAATCTTTGATGTATTTTGTCGGTTCCCATTAAAAATGATTGACATAAGCATCAAGCTTACATTTCGACGCATTAATTCTAACCGCAATAAATGCGTCAAACCACTGAATGTGTTTATTAGCGCTGTAGCGTTAGACAGAGATAGAGCTAGGACGATAAGTTTTATTGCAAGTAAGTAAGAGAGACAAAAACTTTATTAAATAAATTTATTTTAATTTAACTGTACAAAGGAGATCTAATTGCCGTTTTTATTAATAAAAGACTGAAATAGTTTTTCAAGTCAAATCGAAGTCAATTAAATGTCAACAAATCTGCGTTTACTTTTTTTATCTGTGTGCATAATAAAAGAGTACAAAAATGAATATAATTAATTGTTCAACGACCTCCGTGGACGAGTGGTGTGTACACCGGTTTTCATGGGTACGCCACTCTGAGGTCCCGGGTTCGATTCCCGGCCGAGTCAATGTAGATTACCATTAGTTTTCTATGTTGTCTTGGGTCTGGGTGTTTGTGGTACCGTCGTTACTTCTTATTTCCATAACACAAGTGCTTCAGCTACTTACATTGGGATCAGAGTAATGTTTGTGATGTTGTCTCATATATATTATTTATTTATTGTTAATTGTATGACTCTTATAGGGTATTTTACAAAGTACTTTTAAAGTAACAAAAATAGAAAAAACTTTTTGTAAAGTAAAAATATAGCTTTCATAGCGCTATATCGTACTATGATTAGAGTGGAAGTATACTCTAATATTTTTGACAAGAGTAATGAGGTAAAGGTCATAATACTTGTTAATGTATCAGGTCGCGGAACTAACGTAAGTGAAAACACTTAATATACTTCAACTGATAATCGTGATACTTTAAAGAGCATTTAGAATTTATTATTAAATATTAAAAGTGAACGCGTAATGTATACAGTAAAAATTTACCATTTGTTAAAATATATAAAGAGTTTTACGTTTAGTTAATTGTTTTTTAAGTAAGTAAGTAGTTGTCGAGAGCTGAGATGGCCTAGTGGTTAGAACGCGAGCATCTAAACCGATGATTTCGGGTTCAAACCCAGGCAAGCACCACTACATATATGTGCTTAATTTGTGTTTATAATTCATCTCGTGCTCGGCGGTGAAGGAAAACATCGTAAATTCGTAAATTTTGCCACATGTGCATTCCACCAACCCGCATTGGAACAGCGTGGTGGAATACATATGTTCCAAGCCCTCTCCTTAATGGGAGAGGAGGCCTTAGCCCAGCAGTGGGTAATTTACAGACTGTTCATTACTTTACTTTACTTTAAGTAGTTGTCTACTCGCATGTGTTGCAACTATAAAAAAAAAATTACAGACTTCATTTACTGGATGGATAATGCTTGGCCAACTGGGTGTAGGATGTTGATGTTTTGATGTTTCACGGTGAACAACCGATAATCCGGTGATATAAGACAGATAGATAGGTAAGTGACATTTAAAAAAAAACTAAGATTCAAGTTCTTTTTTTAAACAATGTTTAAATATAGAACAGTATAATTTTGATAAAAATGTACGTGCATAAGTAATAAAGCTATCGGTAGGTCGCTTCGAGAAAATATATCACGTATCTCGGTCAACAAGATTGTAATAAACTTTTCATAAATATGTATATAAAACATCAATATGTATCTATTTGATTTCTCTTTATAAAACTAACAATTATAAATGTAGAGAAACTAGAAACATTATTCAGTATTTTGATTTGATTCTTATATACAAATATTTCTAGCAACAATGCATCCATTCATTTAAAAAAATATTTTTCGTGTTTATAATTATTATAAAACATTATCTCGTAACATTTATTCATCACCAGGTACCAATTGTATTATAAACGTAAACACGACAGTCAGTGTCCCGGGTTCGAATCCGTAAACTTCAGTTAAGATCGGGCCCCACGATACAGGTCTCCTAGTGTGGGGTCCAAAGATAATCAAAAATTTTAAAATTGCTAAAACCATAATGCACCTAAACCAATGGAAAACATTGTAATCGTTTAAGCTAAGTTTATGAAGATTAATATTGTGCCATATGTTCTGATCTATTATGTAAGAATTGTGTTTTTTCAATAAAGTTTATTATTATTATTTATATGTGCTACTAGGCCATCGGTTTCCGATACATCTTTTATAACAAAACATTATATTATAAATCAATATCCTTGATCAAGTAGGTACCTATTAGAGTTAATAATAATTTATTTCGCTATCATCCCAACGTTGCATCTGTAGATCTCCAATATATCACCTCGCACGCCGATATTAAAGTACTGCGATGCTGCGTACCGGAACTTGATTTAATGTAGTCAATGTTATTGGATCCTGATTATTTATTACTAACAGCATTCGTGGGAAAGATGCTCTAGCATTACCTCAAGTAAAAGTATATTTATGATCCTTATGATGTTTAAAATAAGGTTGCAAATTGTTCAAATAATCGCTACTCTATTGATAGAGGAGTTCGGATGTCACAAACAAAATTGTATCAACGTATATGATTAATCAAATGAAAGAGGTTTATGCATGTTCCGGTTATAAATGCTTCAGAAGTTAAATTATGCGTAAATATTTATTTTTAAATGTTAGCTGTGGTTATTGAACGGATATATCTGCTCTGTCTCAATAACCTTTTAATATGATTAATAAATATGAAATTGATTTATAGTAAGATTAATAGTAACAGGAAAAACGTATGATTTATTTCTATGAATTTGAAATTACTAAATGAAAATAATCTAAGAATTTGCTTCAACAAAAAAAATATAGGGGAAGGTTGCGATCATTGGACCGGCTCTTTCATTGGACCTATTATTATTATTTATACTATTCTTTCAAAAACTATGCGTGTTACGACCAGTTCAATACGATGCTAGGCAACAGTACCGCACCCGTTGCCCACCCGCCAAACCTCATTGCGCTTGCGACGTGTGGCACGTAGTAATGCTTACACCTGTGCCTGTGGCGCCTGTGATATAAAAACCGAGCCATCAACAGACTGATGTAAATAACATTGTATTTATTTATGTTTGATAATTGTAATAGATCAGGATAGTAAATTTATCTGCTCTTACAGAGATGATGAAGTTTTTTACCTTATTTTATATATTTTTATATACCCGCCTTGATTCTGTGGATATACCTAGTTGCCATCAATGGACCACTATGGTGACGCCATTATTGGACCGGTCCAATCAAAGAAACTTATCGAATTACTTATTTTCACTTAATAGAATTCTTAGAAATGTTTTTGTCTGTATGAATTTTCCGTATGAAAATTTGTGTGATATTAAATAAATATGAATTTTTTTCTGTATGAAAGTCCCTACTCGAAATTAAAGTAATTGTTATCACTCATTATAATAATACATAATGACCGATCGAAAAAATAAATCGATCGAAAGTTGTTGATCTCGTGTAAATTTCCTAAACAGATATTTATAATATTCCTTTATAAAGAAAAAAATATATATGATTATTATAAAAACTTTTGAATAACAAAGTAATTCTTATTTTGTGTTTCACTTGAGTCACCTTCATTGGACCGTTAATACAAATGTTTCTAAGTCCAATGATGGCAACTTAGTGGTCCATTCAAGTTGACGGTGGTCCAAAGAAAGCAACTCCTCATTGAAAAGTTATTTTAGTATATTTTTAAAATCCCCCAACTTTCATTGCCAATAATTTATATATCATTAATTTACATAAATAGCATTATATTACAACATTTGGTTTCCGTTTGTCGATGATATTTCATGAGATATGATGTCATAAAGTTATGTGGTCCAATCATAGCAACCTTCCCCTATATATTTAGGAATATGAAATTCGACTTTCATTTGTTTCATTTTTCATTTGATGTTCGTATATCGCTTACAGCAATTATTCTACTGCCATACGTCAATACTTTGTATTTAAGTATTCCTGTTTGAAGGATGTGTGAGCCGATGTAATTACAGCATGAGACACAACATCTTTGAACTGATTGGCGGCTCAATATATCTTGCAACGCCAGTTTCTACGGGCAACGATGACAACTTATCATCAGGTTACAAGCATGCCTTCTTAATCCGAATCTTAATAAACTAAAAAAATATATACACGAGTATAGTTTTTTACATCGAACCCGTCACAACAAACGAATCTAAACGCGATCGGTAACCCCGATACTATTAAATATAAAACAATTGAACAAAAAGCTTCCATCAGACTAGAAATGTATCCATCAATTAATTCCATGGTCCAAAGGCATTGATTGATCAATCAATAAATACATAAATCCATTAAGTTAATACTTTGTTAATTGTTCATTTCTGCGGCTATCAGCCGGATGTACGTTTGATATATTGTGTGATTGTGACGTTTATCATGGAAACATGGCTTTGTATGTTTGAACGGTTACTTAGAAGAGATATAATACAATATGTTATTTATATATACGATAAAGTTAGAAGCATTAAAATTAGTTTTGAATTAAATATGCAGTCATTTAACTAAATACAAAGCAATAACCTCTGTTTAAATTCGTTCGAATTTGGATAAGACTTCTGTGAAGGCATGGCCATTTTGATTTTGTATATCACTAGTTATAACTCGCGGATTCACGCGCGGCTTATGGGTTAGTCGTTTGATATTAGACAAAAAAAAGTATATCCTTCCTTGAATTTCAAGCTTAAAGTGGTTTAGGTGTGAATTAACAACAGACAAAACAGATTACTGAAGCATTTATAATATCAGTATTGGGCGTCTCCATTCAGAAATAAATGGAAATAGAATCATAAATCCTAGGGTGAATGTTATGTAATAGTTTTAAGCATTTCACAAATATCTAAAGGTTAAACAACTAGAGCTGGGGACAGACATGATTTAAAGTATAACAACATCACAACCGGATGTAGTATAGTTCAATAGCAAGGCCTTGACTTACGATACTGCCATTTCAATACGATATATTTGACCCACTCCATCGTTTGCATAAGTTAAACCGAGAAAAAGGTGTGTTCGAAGGCATTTTAGATATCCCTTTCAGTATTTCAAGGTAAAAAAAAAATAGCTTATTATGACTCTGCTAATGTCAAAGTTTTAACGGTCGAAATCAATTTGTTTGATCTTAATATCATTTTGGGATTATTGCGCCTCAGATAAATATCAATGTACTGAATTTATTACAGACTATATTTGTTTCCAATAATTTTAAACTAATAATATTTAAATTTGGAATTCTACTTAACATATTTTTTTAAATGTCTGTCATACAAAACATACTCACACCGTTGTTATATAGATTTTTACATAGGGCATTTCAATCACTTTTTTTAATGGGTAACATTTGGTTTGAAAATCCAACATTTCATAGAGATAGTTTTATCATAATATTAAGAAAAATATATTTACTTTAACGACAAAAATTTTGTTGAACAACACATTCTCTACATTAATTTTGATGACTCACTTGCCGGGCTTCTTGTGAAAATAGTAAGTATTTTTAAAATCTTATAATTGCTTGATATAAACTCAATGAAAACTATACTAAATTTTTAATAGAAAGTAAGTCATGGCATGCAATTAAAGTATATTTATGTTTAAAGATAATAAATAAAGGTATTTATTATTTCTTGGGACAAAAGAGAATTTATTATTTATTGGGGCAAAATAGTATTCATATAAAAAATCAATCCGGGTATTAGTCATGGGTATTATTTTAATTATTCCTAATGAGTAAAGTATCCAGCACAATGGCTTGATTACACGCGAGTACATTAACATATCGTTGTCAAAACATCCCGCTAGACTCTGTCAACTGAATGTCACTAACATCAAGTTCGGAGATGACGATTGCTTATGTACAGACGCGTAACAAAAGAGATACGATGCATTAAAAAGGTTTTATTGGTATTTTTATCACCAACCCAAACAATTTTACATGCAAAAATGGTTATATATGATTGGTTTATTTTGTCTATATTCTATTAATAATAAATAATAATCACGCGATAACACATTAAATTATAGTAATTAAAAGTTTCGCGCCAAATTTCTTATAGTGCCTGTATGCATTCAATATAATAGTATAATATAATAATTATAGTGTTTAACATATTGAGGTGTTATATAATAACGATAATTGCAATATTTAGAACATTTTAATGGTAATTGACACCAATATTATTTACTTCAGTCCAAAGTATGTGATTATTTTAAAATGAGATATTTTGACTCTACTGAAGTTGCCTCTGATACTAGCGTACAAACTTCACGCTGTCCACGTTCTATATATCTCGACTTTGTTCTAACGACGTAAATATTATTTATATATAATATGGTAATTCAAATTGATGTTAGCTCATCTACTTTGAGTATATACATATTGAACGGTTAATTAGCATTATTGTTATAAAAGGAATCATAATATAATATACTATACTTTTATATCTCGTAAATCTAACCTACGTACGTGTTAAAATTTGTTTCATTTACTATTTGTTACCTGCAGTTTTGTACGCTTTTACGTGTTACATGTAAGCTAATGAATAAAATAAAACTGTAAAGTGGTTTGCAGATGAAAGAGTAACTGACAGTCAGATAGATAGAATTAATTTGACATTTATAAATTTTGGCAGACATCGTAATTTTTAAGTATAATATTTTGTGATTTAAAATATACCTATTAAAGAATTATGTTCTTAATTAGACCCGTAACAAAACAAACCTGCGCTGATCGGCTTACGTCTATCTGAATCTGTCCACGTGCCTGTATCAAAAGCGGTATACTTATTTGTACCCGAGGTGTATGATTAATGGGCTGTGACGCAACAACGGGAAACGGGATTAATGAAGTGACATTCTTCCTACTACGTCTTATATACTTATTTTTTTTATATTTCGAATGAATTCTACATTCAAAAAACTATTGATCAGAGATTTGTTTGTAACTATCGACCCGCCCCGGCTTCGCTCGTGTGCATTGTTGATACTAATTATACTAAGGATTTTTTCTTGTTTCTTTACTAAATTGGTCATATATTATATACAAAAACCTTCTTCTATTATAAAAAAAAAACCGCATCAAAATCCGCTTAGTAATTTTATTTATTTATTTAATTGGAGAACATACAGCCGTTGATAAACAAAATAACAAATACTTAATAACTATTAGGCTAATAACAGTTCTCACATATAGCATTAAAGAGACTGAGAGTGTAATAAATAAAATTTTAACAAAAAGAAAAACCGACTTCAAACAAAACACTATTTTAAAACAAATGAATATGCACGAAAAAGTAATAAAAATAATTGCGTATTCAACATATTTTTTAGAGTCTTCCTAAGTTAAATGAAATGAAAAATATTAGACTACTTAAAAGTCGATTAACGATTATATCATGTAGTTATAGTTATTGGTATATTTGGAGCCGGTGTCAGCCATGGTGCCCTTGCCCCAACAATCAAAAGAAAGAAGCGATACGAGCCCCTTGATTGATCCAGTATATTATTGTGTAAAAGGTAATTTGTAAAAAACATATTTGTTAAAGTATTCTCGTATTGTTTTTTGATAGATATACTGTAGGGTTTTATTGGCTGACACCGACTCCAAATATACCAATAACTATAACTACATGATATAATCGTTAATCGACTTTTAAGTAGTCTAATATTTTTCATTTCATTTAACTTAGGAAGACTCTAAAAAATATGTTGAATACGCAATTATTTTTATTACTTTTTCGTGCATATTCATTTGTTTTAAAATAGTGTTTTGTTTGAAGTCGGTTTTTCTTTTTGTTAAAATTTTATTTATTTTCTGATTTTAAGTGAAGCTGATGTTGACTAACTAATTTTTTTTTTAATATGGATAGATTAAGCGTTCCGTTTATATGAGTCAGAAACTACTTCGAGGACAATTTCAAAGGATACTTGCGAATAAAGCAAAAATAGACTTTCGAAAATAGGGATTTAATACGTCACGTGGCGTAAACTACAAGGATCCCTCGAAAGAGCTGTAATCGAACTCAGCAAAAAAACTTTGAAAAAGACCAACTATATTTCGTACATCATATGACATCACATCACATACACAAAATTTGATTAAAGATAGTAAGAAATTCTGCCCCATATCGCACCCTAACTGCGAGCCGTATAGGAGTTCCATCACTACATAGTATAAAACAAAGTCGCTTTCTCTGTCCCTATATCTTTAAATCTACGCAACGGATTTTGATGCGGTTTTTTTTAAAAGATAGTGTGATTCAAGGGGAAGGTTTGTTTATATAATACATGAACAATATAGTAAAGAAACACTGATAATTTTAGAAGTTTGCGATGTGATGTCGTATATAAACAAATTCTGTAGTATATTTAGTATCAGTATTGCACCCGTGCGAAGCCGGGGTGGGTAGCTAATTGATTATAATATTCGACTATGATAATTACATAAATATAACCACATTACGGAAGGTGACTCAAATATCCAAATAACCTATAAATAAAAGATTCGACCGAGTATCGCTAACGTGCTCCTCAGAATTGTTCCGTTCCCTTCCGTTCCGTTACTTTGTCACGGATCCTGTGCTCAGAACCTTACCAAACTTTCACCAAATTACCCTTGTAGTATATATTTTATAATAAAAAAAGAATTATCAAAATTGGTTAACGTGATTTTCAGTTATTCACCCATTTGTCGCGCATATACATAATGCAAATTTAACACTTATGTCGTTTTCACATGGATACCATCATCGGAAAAAAAAATAAAAAAAATGGGACCCCACGGGAAGCACTACCTTGCAAACAAAAAAAAAATTATCAAAATCGGTCCACCCAGTGAAAAGTTATGAGGTAACAAACATAAAAAAAAAAAAAAAAAAAAAAAAAAAAAAATACAGACGAATTGATAACCTCCTCCTTTTGGAAGTCGGTTGAAAAAAACAACAATACATATAAAACTAAGTATCATTATAAAAAGAACCGCCAATGAAACCACAATTTAAAAAATTAAAAAAAGTTAAAAATAAAAAAATAAAAACGATATCAGCATACATATGCACAGACAACGGTAAGCAACTTTGTTTTATACTATGTAATTGTTTTATTTAGGTGTTTGTGATTCAAGTGAATAGGTACTTGGCTTATTTTAATATAAGTCATGAAATTTAAGATTTAAGTGAATGTAACAGTTTATGCGTGAAGGCGAAGTAGAGTACTAATATAGCATCCCTTGAACATCAAAATCGTTATTCACTCAAGTATATTTCCATAATAATCATAGAGTATAAGAACGAATTGTTTGTTTACGTTATATTATTAACTAGCGACCCGACCGGTTATCATGTTCTGCTTAAACCTTCCTCTTGAATCAATCTATCTATTAAAAAAAACCGCATCAAAATCAGTTACGTAATTTCAAAGATCTAATTTTATTAGACATAAAGACAGACAGCGGTCAGCGAATTTGTTTTACAATGATGATGTAAAGAGATTCTATACAAAAAATTGTAAGAAATTATTTCATTATTCGTTAAAGTTACGTAACAATATTATTAATAAAATGCTGAAAAAAAAAATCGGTTCCAACGGTTATTTTGTACATTTTCGATAATGGTTGTCGTAGCATAATTTCGGAACGCTTCGTAAAGCAAGTCGCTTTTTAGCCGACTACCATAAAAGCAAGTCATGTCTAGCCTAATATAAATAGCTGGCATTCGTCGAAAACGAATAAAGTTGACCATCCACTGAATAAAGATCTATATATTTCTTAAATTTATCTCATAAACCATAATATCACCATCCGTCATAGTGTCATATTGAATGATATAATATTTTTAGGCATGAATACAAATAACTACGTATAGATTGATATCTAATATTGCTTTATTTATGGTATAGGTTGGATGACAAGCATACGGGCCACCTGATGGTAAGTGGTCACCATCACCCATAGACACTGACAATGACACTGTAAGAAATATTAACTATTCCTTATATCGTCAATGTGCTACCAACCTTGGGAGCTGAGATGTTATGTCCCTTGTGCCTGTAGTTACATTGGCTCACTCACCCTTCAAACCGGAACACAACAATACTGAGTACTGTTATTTGGCGGTAGAATAACTAATGAGTACCTACCCAGACGGGTTTGCACAAAGCCCTACCACCAAGTAAATAATATTATTATTATTAAAAGTAATTTTATTATTTTAATAAAGTTCTTTGAATATTTATGATTTACTCGAACTTGTAACGATAGTTCGACTAATGATAGCAAGCACTGTGCACCAGACCTTACAACCGTAATGGTCTTACGCGCATTACGTTATTTTGAGTGGTTTGTAGTGAACAAAAAATCAAGACAATTTGAGTTATGCGTGGAGCATTCACGGGCCCTCGATAAATCAACGAGGAATGTTAGCTTATAAAATAATGAGTATAAAGGAATGTCAGAAGGGGCCTCATAACGATCTTGGCTGTCGTTATCCATGGTGGGCGTTGTAACGATAGGTATTTTGAAAATAAGAAATAATGCACACTCGTATCGTCCAAAGTCTTATTATTTTATTGTTCTTTAATTCAACACACAAGATACACACAATTAACACTGGATTATAACTTTACGAGCCAATAGGTTAGCACGTGTACACCTCTTGCGGCAGCTGTCCACTGAATGACGGCCGCTATTCATCGAGGCGACACCCACTACTCTATTCGGAATTACCCGCTCATAAAAAAAAAACAACAAACAATAACACAATCGACTAAAACTAAAACAATATTGAAAAATCTAATTTTGATTAACATTAAATCATAATATAATTTCGTAAAGTTTATCATTTAAACTAATCGAAAATCAGCGCGCCGTCACGGCCGTCCTGCATTATCACACGTCCTCGTGTGTATGAGTCTCATCTGTAAGCCAAAAACATAGTTTGTTTTTATAGCACACTTCGTTCGGTCACCCTGACTGAACTATTTGCATCCAGATACAACGAATGTTTCGTAAATTAAATAAGAACCACACATAGCGTAGGGTCCTACGACACATGTCTCATTCGTTATTTAATGCCACACAGGCTAGTCGTTGCCACACAGGCTAGTCGTTGCCACACAGGCTAGTCGTTGCCACACAGGCTAGTCGTTGCCACACAGGCCATTTGATGCCACACAGGCTAGTTGTTGCCACACAGGCCATTTGATGCCACACAGGCTAAACAGTAGATTAAAAATACAATTGAAAAAAAAAAAACTAATGTAATTACTTACTATGGCCGTCACCGGCACATTCTGTCTCAGTTTGGTTGGTTGGGATTTCTAGTCCGCCACTCAATTCTAATGGAACATAACATTCAGGCATTGCACGCACACGATCGTGCGCATACTTATAGGTCCTATTTGAGTTAAGGGCCCGCAGTAAATACCGGTCACCATCCAACAGCTCAACAACCTTATAGGGGCCTTTAAATTTTGGGTCAAGCTTGGTTTGGTTACGCTCGTGATTTTCAAGAAGAACATAATCACCTACTTGAAATTTTTTTAACATAGCTTTACTTTTATCAAACCTTACTTTCTCCGAGGAAGCGTTAATTTCTATTGCGTGTGTCGATTGCTCTCTAATATGATTTAAATCTATTTCTATGTCATCGGTTTCTAATGACATTAAGTTTAAGGGCCTAGCAACCTTTCCTATTAACAATTCCAAAGGACTTGCCTTTGTAACCCTACTCATAGTACAGTTAATGGCAAGCTGAATATCAGGCAGTGCATCTTGCCATGACTTATTATTGTCTACCTCAACAGCGGTTAACATATTCTTTAATGTGGACATGACTCGCTCTACCTGCCCGTTCGCGCGGCTTGTGCCGGTGGCTATAAGGTGTAGATTAATGTTGTGTGTATTGCAAAAGTCCCTAAATTCTTTTCCAGCAAAGCATCTACCCTGATCAGCTATGACGCGTGAAGGAGCACCAAACAAGGAGACATTGTATTTTAATGCCGAAATGGCACTATTTGCATCTATGTTGCGTGTATGATGTAATATCACGTACTTGGTAAAAGCGTCTACTGATACAAAAACATACTCTTTTGCGTCTTTCTTACCGCTTAATTTACCTGTTGCATCCATGTGAATGGTATGCCATGGGATTGGAGTTTTAGGAATTGGATGTAGTTCAGCTTGAATTTTTCCCGAGTTAGACTTTGCAATTCTACAAGTTATACAGTTTTCTACAAATTTTCGTACATACTTATTCATGTTTGGGAACCAATAGTGGCAATAGGCTTTTTCCAATGTTTTCTCCCACCCTAGGTGCATGATATTTTCGTGTACATGATTAATTATAGCCCACTGAAATTCCCTAGGCACTATTGGCAACCAATAGCTCTTGTTATTTCTGTCAATTTTACGATAAAGAAGACCGCGCCTAATTTCGTACGTTTTTGCGATATCACTACTAAGCTCATTTGCCTGAAGTTTTGTCATTATAGAATTAATTTCGTTATCTTTTTGTTGTTCAGCCTGTAACCAATGGTCAGAAATCGCAGTCAAATGGATACGTTTTTGTTCGGCTTTGATGGCAGAACGTACTGTATTTGGCAACGGGTTACGGGAAAAGAAATCTACGTGACTCATTTGTTTCCCTAGTCTATATTCGACATCAAAGTCAAACGCTTGCAGGAAACACCACCACCTATGAACACGAGGCGTAAGGTCAACCTTCGACTTAGAAGCCTTGACAGCATTGCAATCAGTAACGACTTTAAACTTTCTACCCTGCAAATAGTGACGGAAATGCTTGACAGCGTTCACCACTGCAAGCGTTTCCAGCTCGTATGAGTGGTATTTTGATTCAGCGCTGGAGGTTCGGCGACTGAAGTATTCGACTACATGCAACTTGCCATCAACTCGCTGCATGAGTATTGCGCCATAGCCTTCAGCGCTGGCATCTGTATGTAGCTCCGTTGGGAGATTAGGATCAAAGATCATCAACACGGGTTTATCAGTCAAAATGTCTATTATACCCTGACGAACCTTCTCTAGTTGGGGATTCCAATTGATTTTACCTTTTCCCGACGTAAGCCCATAAAGAGGAGCTGCTTTTTGAGAAAACCCAGGTACAAATTGCCTAAAGTAGGAAGCTAAACCAATGAATTGTCGAAGTTGAGAGACATTTTGAGGTGGTGGAAGCTCAGTAAGAGCTCGAATTTTGCGAGGATTTGGTCTTATTTCACCGGCCGACACTTCATAACCCAAAAATTCAACCCTGGTTTTGAGGAAACTACATTTTTTTATATTTAGCGAAAATCCTGAATCAGTTAACGCTTTAAGAACTAGCTGTAATCGCTCGATGCCCTCGCCTACTGTTCGTGATGGAATGATGACGTCATCAATGTATACTACTGCGAATGACTCGGTTAATGCCCCAAGGGCTTTATTAATGGCACGTTGATACACTGAAGGTGCATTGCGAAGCCCAAAAGGCATTGACAAATACTCATACTGGCCATCCGGAGTTACAAACGCGGTACATTCTATGGAATTTTCTTGGATAGGAATTTGATGGTAGCCGCTAGCCATATCTAAAGAAGTAAAATAGTTTGCACCCACTAAACGCTGTATTTGATCCAAAATAAGTGGTAGAGGATATCTATCGGGCACCGTATTACTGTTCAGTTCCCTATAATCTACGCAGAGCCTATCGCTTCCGTCCTTCTTCTTAACTAGAATAATTGGACTTGCAAAGGGGGAAGAACTCTCGCGTATGATGCCAGCTGATAAAAGTTCTTTAATTTGACGGCGTACTTCCTGTCTTTCGTCTGGACTCAACCTATAGGGTCTTCGTTGAACCGTGAGATTAGGGTCAATTAACTTAATGACCAGCTGACCCGTACTAACCCTACCAGTGGGGGTACCCTCAACGAAATAACTAGAATGATTTTTCAGTAAGGCTATTAATTGCTCTTTCTCGCGATCAGATACGTCGCACTCTATACTCTCGAATTTGTCTACCTTTTTACCTATGTCACAAATAGAAACTACCCTGTTCTTTTTAAGAATGAGATTGTTTTCAGAAATCTCTATTGAGAACCCTAATGTAAGCAGATCCCTTCCAATCATTATATCGTTGGAAATACACGAATCGGGCACCACATGAAACAGTATCTGCACTGAATAACCCTGAATTGAAACTGTAGCTAGAATTTGGATATTGCATTTGAGGCAAGCGTTACCTATACCTAATAATGTTACTGCATTATATTGTCGTTTACCCGGAAACTTATTTGACAGAACTTGTTTTATTAAAGAGCATTCGGCACCCGAGTCAAAATAAAATGAAAACATCTCACCGGTCTCGTCTATGAGCTTATCCATAGCTGGTTGGATGGAACAGATATTCACTCGCCGTTCAGTCTGCGCATCGCTGCCCTTGACATCCGCACTGGGACAGCGCGGCGCGATGTGGCCTCGTTCGCCACATTTGAAGCAGGTCGGAGTGATGGTCTTCTTCTGCACGCCAGCTTCCTTCCTTCCTTCCTTCGACTGTTGAGAGGACGTTGTATCTGATATCTCAAATCGCGTATTAGTATTGCTGTCACGACTACGGTTGCCTCTACAATCACTGGATACATGACCCATCTTGCCACAGTTGTAGCATCGCCGCGTATTCTCCATACGTGGCTTCTTCGCTTCTACAGGCGTAGTAGTCTTCTCACTAGGCGGTGGCCCTCTTTTTCTAAAGCCAAAAGCCATGAGCTCTTGTTGTAGTTTATTACGAGTATCAATCTCAGTAGTAAATGTTATTCTTTGCAATCGCGGCTCAATTTTTGAAGCATGTGCTAGAGTAAGCGCGATCGCAATCTGTTCTTTCGACAAAGACTTCCACTGCGCTAATAAAGTGCTCATAAATCGTCCAGCATATGCAGACAAACACTCGTCTTCCTTTGGATTACTATTCAGTAATCGCCATAAACTCGCAGCTGGAGTCTCAACAGTGTCAAATCTAGCCAAGAACAGTTTTTTTAATTGCTGCCATGTAATTCCCGAAAAACTAGATTGGGCTAGCCATGGTGACGCCGATCCCTTGAGTGCTTTGCTCATAGTGATGATCAAATCACTGCCAGAAATAGGTTTTTCTTGTAAACATATGTCCACCGTCTCACACCAAGCGCGAGCATCGTGCTCTGGAGTATCTGGATTAAACTCAGGCAACGTAATCATGCTGGACACACGTGGTTCTCGTATAGCCCGAATTAACTCCATCATATTTTGTTGCTGCATTTCAAAAAGACTTTTCCAACGTTCACATTCATTTACTTGTGAAATATTATTGGACTGGCCTGTATTCTGTTCCTGATTCGTCACAGGTAATCCCACTTCTGATAAAGGAATGTCAGAAGGGGCCTCATAACGATCTTGGCTGTCGTTATCCATGGTGGGCGTTGTAACGATAGGTATTTTGAAAATAAGAAATAATGCACACTCGTATCGTCCAAAGTCTTATTATTTTATTGTTCTTTAATTCAACACACAAGATACACACAATTAACACTGGATTATAACTTTACGAGCCAATAGGTTAGCACGTGTACACCTCTTGCGGCAGCTGTCCACTGAATGACGGCCGCTATTCATCGAGGCGACACCCACTACTCTATTCGGAATTACCCGCTCATAAAAAAAAAACAACAAACAATAACACAATCGACTAAAACTAAAACAATATTGAAAAATCTAATTTTGATTAACATTAAATCATAATATAATTTCGTAAAGTTTATCATTTAAACTAATCGAAAATCAGCGCGCCGTCAAGTATAATAAGACAGAATTTGAAACGCATTGAAATTTAGCAGTGGATCTTTATACAAATAATTTATATTTAATATTTGTTCGATCCGGATCAATCTGGATAATACTCATTTACTTAAATATAATTCGATTTTTAAACCCAATGTAATGTAATGTGTAATTTCAGGTACAAAACAACTACTCCCTGATTAAAGAATCTACAGAAATATTTACATATGACGTAATTCGATATGATGCAGTAAGGCGGAATAATTTCAGGAAATACAAAAATAAAGTAAAGTAAAGTAAATAGCCTGTAAATTACCCACTGCTGGGCTAAGGCCTCCTCTCCCATTAAGCAGAGGGATTGGATCATATTCCAAAACGCTGTTCCAATGCGGGTTGGTGTATGTACATGTAGCAGAATTTCGATGAAATTAGACACATGCAGGTTTCCTCATGATGTTTTCCTTCACCGCCGAGCACGAGATGAATTATAAATATAAATTAAGCACATGAATATTCAGTGGTGCTTGCCTGGGTTTGAACCCGAAATCATCGGTTAACATGCGTTCTAACCACTGGGCCACCTCGGCTCTTAATACAAAAATGAAATCTAATATTAGCAAACATTATACAAACATTAAAGTATTTTACTATCATATTTTTAGCTTAAAAAATTATTTATGACTTGGTATTATATATTTAATACAAGTTTAATGCGGATGAATCTAATTAGTAGTTGGGTCGTTTCGAGTCACATAGCTTTTCCGCTCAATACTTAATCGACACAGCCTTTTGGTAAAGGGGTGAAAATAAACCACATTGATATACAGTAATTCCACTTATTATATGCAAATGTCATCCAAGAAAAGTATTGAAAATGTGTGTAATATTTTTCACATTTTAATCATTATTATGAACAGGTCTTATCAAAGGTATTTGACATTATGAATGGATTAACGCTAGGTATATGACCGCTTAATAAAACAACTTATAAATTATTCTATAATTTAATCATACTAATTGTTTCTTTCCACATCGATATTTGGTTAAATAAAGTTAAATGTACTTAAGAATATAATTTTACGTTATACGTTTTTAATTTATATTAACAAGCAAATTTCACACGATACGAATCAGTCACGATCGGCGCCAAAATGATAATGCTTAAATAACTTATGCAAACAAATTAAGATATATTTCTTTAAATTATTTATATATTCGTCGTTTCAAAAGTCCGGAATGCATTAGTGGCGTGTTAATGTGTAAATATGATTATGAAGATATAATTATGTGATGTAAAAATATTAAGAGAAAATGACATTTTTAAAAAAGTATGATAAAGAACAAAATATACAAAAAGCAAACTGTGGTACTCAAATGTGGTACCTTAATAAGTATATTTTTTATTTGCCATATGTATACGTCTACAGGCAAATTATTTACATGTTGATAGGTTGATACTGATATTGGCAATGCGCCACCAACCTTGAAAAACAGATATACCCTTGTTTTTATACTCATACTGGTTCTCTCACTATACAAACAAGAGAGCACTAATACTAAGTATTGGTGTGTAGAAGTCAATAGTACAATTTGTCTCCTAGCAAACTCAGCTCCTCTAGTCTCTACATACGAGGTAAGGAAAGTTAGAGAGATAATATGATATTCGTTGATCATACTGTCAAATAATATTTATAAGAATTTAGTAGAATTTATGTAGATTTCAGTATACTTTGGTCTCGCTTTAAGCACTATCTACTTAAATGATAAAAATCCCGGCAGTTATTTCAGTTTTAAGGGTATACATATTTACAAACAAACGTAAATATAAAACGTCAATTAATTAATAATAAACGATTTTTTTTTTACTCTTGAAACGCTTTATGCTATGTTTTGGCGGACGAGCATATGGGCCACCTGATGGTGAGTGGTCACCACTGACCATAGACAATGGCGTTATAAGAGATATTAACCATGCCTTACATTGCCAATGCGCCACCAGTCTTGGGAACTAAGATATTATTTCCCTTGTGCCTGAAGTTACACTGGCCTTCTAACCGGACCACAACAATACTAAGTACTGTTGTTACCTACCCAAACATTCTTACACAAAGCCCTACACACCAAGGAAAATACTGATATAAATAAACTGATATATTTACTATTACATATATACCAACATTAGCGATGTACGAGTAGTTTTCATTTACAACTGTTCATGGTGATATTTCAAGTTAGCACTTCCTACGTCACACTCTCAAATATGGCCAGTCTGGGTAAAACGTCATTATTTAGCACAGTTAACGTATTTAATAAAAGTACGTACATAACTACTGAATAAAAGCCGATTGCTCGCTATTTTAGTACCGACTCTACATAATATAATTTTATCGTCATAATTTTTAACCAACTTGTTGACAATATTAGAAAAAAGAATAACGGTGTCATTTATAATTAAACCAGCTCCATAAAAAAATGCCTGGAACAAGAAAAACACATCAAGCCATTGCTTCCCGTAAAGTCAACTGTTGAGAAAAATAGCTTCTTCAAGAAAATCTGGATTAAATGAACGTTGTCCAAATTTGATTAAATAGTGCGCGATTGGTATATCACCAATCGTTTTTTCTCAATTAAAATTGGTTTAGTGGAGTGGTCACCACTTCTCTCAGACAATGATGCTGTGTGAAATATGAACCATTTCTTACATCGATAATGAGCCACTTTGGGAACTAAGATATAACATCCCTTGAGCCTGTAGTTATGTAGCCTCTCTCAACCTTCAAACGATACCTCCGAAAATAAAGCATTTAATTGGATTTCAAATTATGTACCGTAAAGATTTGCGAAGCTATGATATTTTTTTATTTTTACTAAGTCCACATAGATAATATATCCAATGTTTAATATAAGATGAGACGAATGAGTTGTACCTCCCTATTCAGACTTACACAAAGCCCTATCACTAAGTGAATGTATTATGTTTGGTTGACATTTGTACGAAAATAAATCACTAATATTAGTATGTTTCAATAGTGACGTATTAAGAAGCTAAAATGACTAGGTAACTTCTTTGGACAAGTTTAAATGTATCAAGTAAACTTCGAAATATTTTTAAGTATTATGACACTATTTCGCGTGTAACCATTTCGTCATAATTAACAAGTGCGTGAGGTGTCAATTTAATTTATTCGGTTCAAATTCTAACGGTAGCGACTACGTCGATGTACTACGGATATATCAATTTACAAATGTTATATATAATTTAATTATCATATTTTTTGTCATAATACAAAGCGACATTTTTACGGTTTTCTTAGAATTCTATTATCTAAAATATTAAAACTACAGCCTAACTTTTTCTATAAATACGTAGGTGTTAGAAAATGTACAAAATATATTAGTTACTTAATAATACCGCTAATATATTTAAGAAATATTACACGTATATATTTGCATGTGACGTTATTTTAACACTTATTAATTGTAACAGTATACATAGAGTCACTGTCTGAGACGAGTACCATCAGTTGTTAACATTTCTAGCATTTTTATGATACAGCCTTTATCGCTGTAAGAAAAATTAATAACTCACTTTTCACTTATATTCGATTGTAGTCATCCAATTTGTGACCATATTTTTAAGTCAGTAGAATGATTGAGATTCCATATAAATTCCTTAATGTATAAGAATTAGTTCATCCATTTAGGATTCGACTCATCAATATTAGTACGTCCTTTGTTAGTATAATATATTGTAACTCAACAAAAACGCTTATTTGTATTCTGCTTACTATTAATAAGCCTATAAACATTTATCTTTTATAGACGTTACAAAGTTTAGATTTCAGTTTGTTTCGTAGCCATTTCGTAATGTTAATCCATATTTTTCAATGATTTTTTTTTTCGAAATATGTACTAATTGAATTTAAAGAGCTGACGTGGACTTCTAATATTAGTGGTCTAGATATAATAAAGTAACAGTCCGTAAATTTCCCACTGCTGGGCTAAGGCCTCCTATCGTATTAAGTAGAACATATTCCACCATGCTGTTCTAGTGCGGGTTGGTGGAATGCATATGTGGCAGAATTTCGATGAAATTAGACACATGCAGGTTTCCTCACGATGTTTTCACAACACCAATTAAGCACATATATATATAGAGTGGTGCTTGCCTGGTTTTGAACCCGAAATCATCGGTTGAGATGAACGCGTTATAACATAGTTTGTATAATATAGTTTGTCTCTAGATATAATCAAGGATTTTAATTGGTACCAAGAGTTTGTGTAGGCCCGTCAAGGTACCATCCACTCATCACATATTCTACAACCAAATGCTAACAGTAAATACAAATTTAACTGCAACTGTTCCTTGATATTGTTTAAAAATTGAAACTGTATATAAAATTCCGGTTTGTTCAAAAAAATCCGATATTTATGCAGTAAATACCCAGAAACCCATGTATATTTTTCCAATTCTGTCCTCAATATTGATGAAAATATTGGTACCTACCATTATATAAATATGTCTACGTAACTTAAACTTGTCACGATCCGAATAGCATTACCTACGCCTTCAGAGTAATTACAAGTTCCTTTCAGATTTAAATAAGCCCAGATGTAAAATATATTCAAGTTTATCAGAAGGCATTATTTTATAGGCCTACTGATATCTCGTATACCAAGCTTTGGACATAAATTTTAATCATGGTATGAATGAACATTCAAATATTTTTGCTAATCAAAATCAAACTATACTTTATTCAAGTAAGCTTTTACAAGCACTTTTGAATAGTCATATAGCAACTGTTTTAAGTGAACCTACCACCAGGTTCTGAAAGTAGGATCTACCGAGAAGAACCGACAAGAATCTCTTTTTCTCTATTTACAAATACAGTTTATTAGTAATATAGTATATTTATATTATACAATGAAGCATTTGTCACATACGATTAAGGTTTTAATATACATAACACAGACCTTGTGAACATGATGACGAGGCAATTGTGACTGTGGCACGCTCTGAGTGGCGTCCCCTCGCGCCTCCACAGTTGTCATCATTAGCGCGCGACCCCCTCCAGTTAGCCACGCTGTAACACCTAGAACAAAAATCTTCATTAATAATAACTCATAATAATTAATATAGAACAGAAAAACTGTAATTCATTCCAGTTGTATCCTTGTTTGTGTATGTGTGTGTGTGTGTGTGTGTGTGTGTGAGTGTGTGTGTGTGTGTTAATGTGTCTTATTTTTTCAAAGAATTTTGAGTAAAAATATGTTTAATATAAGGACTATAAATACATTTCATATATAAATGGAATATAACTTCACAATATATGTTTTTGTAATGTGCTGATATAGGATACTATGATGGCAGAGTTTATCTTTATGACAACTTTCATAAAATATATCGGAATTTTAATTTATATAAATTTGTGATTACTTTTATATTTTTATGCTCATGAAACGTATGATGCTCTTCTTGCCTTTTTTAATGAACCACTCACTATGTGACTACGCATGTGTGTGGTCCATCATAATGTTTTATAGTACTATGTACCGTAAGAGTGATCAAGCACTGGCCCAATGGATGAATGCAATCCCCAGGTACAAGAGTGTGGCACTGCCAACGTCCTAACTACGTGGACTCAAAATAATCATCAGGTGGGCGGTGTAACTACCAATGTATCTAATAAATACTGACAATAATCATTCATTACAATAATAATAACAGCAGCAACATTTATTACCCTCAACTTCCAAACACCAATAACAAACGCGATGCATTTTATGCCTCTACAAACACAATATAAACATTTCATTGGTCATCCCATATATGGCAGGTGATAAATATTCGAATCAAGTATTACTAAAGATAGTATGCTAAAAATGTATCAAAACACCTCATAATTGCACCAAAGCCAATCCGATGTAAGCGTTCCGTAATTCTCCTGAAAAGGTAATGGGCGGAGCTATTGTTGCTACTTATTTGGTAACACAAATAACTGTTTAAGTTTTTTTTGTTACGACTTGAAAAACGCTTGACTTTAAAAATTTTATTTTTTGTTCTGGTAACACAGACATATATTGCATGCGCGTTTATATGACATAAACTTTGATTATTATGTTTTGTTTTCTCTTGAATATAATATGTATTACAATTTTGCTCTGTAAAAGATAGCTGAAGTTGATTTTTAATTAAAACAGTATATTTAACCTTAAAAAAGAAATTACGAAACAAGATATTTATATATAAATTAAGTTGTCAATTTCATTTTTTTTATATACTTAATCAAATTTATTTAACAATTTTTAATGTCATATTATTTAATTATACGTTTTCGAGACCAATCACTTGCGAGTCTGCGCAGATTAATGTTATTTAAATGGGCGTTCACCTGACATAGAAACAAATCAGAAATCAGTATTTATCATATTTTATCTCTACAGCGACATTAACGAGTTGTTAAATTGTGACGAAATTATATATTTTGAGGAAATAGAAAACATTAACCAATTTCCTGTTACTGACCAATAAAAAAATGTTATCATTTCGTACATTTATATCGAAATGAGTGTTATAGACAGAAGCCATTTTCCGTCAAATGTTTAGATTTTCCTATTTTTTTTTTATTTACGTATTTTTTTTGTGTCTGATATTTTTATTTCCAGACTATCTATTCGTCATAACGAACACTGCTTTTAATGTGTATGTAACGTATATACACTATATATTACAATACACAAAACAGGTTTTAGATATAAATAAAGTTTTTTAAATGTTTCAAGGTATAATATCCAATCACAATAATTGTATCTTATAAAGTAATCGTGAGTAAATATTTTAAAACATAAGTAAGTACTTGTTTGCTCAATTTGTTCTTATAATGACTTATGAATGAACATATAAAGGATGCCTGCCTTTTTCCGTTGATATTTGTACATACTTTAATAGATATTTTTATAATACACGATATAAATAGTGAAAATAAATTACTCCAATTTATAAATGTGTTTTGTGAGCTGCAATGAGGGGCTGTGACAGTAAATTGTTACCACGTAAATGTATTAATTATTACACTATGTTTAAATGCATTTCTCTTTCGTTAGGAATGTTTATCGCATTAAGATAAAAGTACAAATTACTGTTTTCACCGGCTCAATAATTTCGGGCCGCAGTGTACTAAGGGCGTGCATTTAAAATGATTACAACCATTTTGGTCCGGTGATTGGACACATTTTAGTGTATAATTTTTATACTATTATTTGTAAAAACGTCTTGTAACGAGTTGGTAATCGTTTCGCTTATAAATTGTTTAACGTTACTTTAAATATAATTATATTTTATTTTAAAGTTTTAAATAAGAATGTTGTCATCAATTTTAAAAATCAACAATAAAAGGTTTGCCTTTTAAATTCTGATCTAATAATAAATTATGATGCTTCAACTTTGTAGCTTTAAATATTGTAACAATGTACTCATAGACTGACTCGATGGTTTTTTTTATTTACTACATTCACAGGCTCGCAGATGCCCGTGCCTTTTTTTACATTTTATATTAAACATTTTGGCGTTTTATATTTTATACTAAAAATCAGCAGATCTTCGCTGACTCGATGGTACAGAAAATTTCAAATGCTAAAAAAACTAAAAAACACTTATTTATAGCTCCGAATTAGAAAATAACCAAAGTTGAGTTCCGGGCTACGAAAAATATGCAATGCTGGCTTTATACACTACGACAATATTAATCGATTTACATTTTATTGAAATAAAACATACTTTTTTAGATTTCTTTAGACCCTCATTTAAGTACTTTTCAATCGCAATTTTAAAAGCCTTATAAATTCTTATAAAGAACCGACGAAATATTTGCAATTATTTTTCTTCGTAAATCATATTCACGTAATAAAAATATATCTATACAATTTATTATCTATAGAGATTTCTATCGGAATTATTGATTGCCACCCTAAGCGTGAGTTTGTATATCTGTTTGTCGATTACTTAAACAAAAGTTAATAACGCATTCGTAAACATTGAACTCAGACATTGAAATGTATGACTTATATAATTTCATGGTTATATACGTTTTCTGTTAGCAACGCCCGAGGCTACAACTAGCTATAATTAAAAAAAACTTTACCACGTGATATGTATAATAGAATTTATAGAAGTGTCCGAATAATTTATTGAGTTTAAGTTGCAAGGCGCACCTTAGTGTAATAGTAATATACAATTTCTCTAACTGTTATTTAAAATTTTGTATCTGATATTAAATATGATAAATTACCTCAACATTATTTAACTCACACAGACATAATCATATCAAAATCAGTGTAGCACACTTTCCTTAATCTCAGGTAGGAAGTTGCTGCTTAAAGATCATATCAATTATAATTTTCTTAAACAGGATGAGGGTAATAAAGACTAATTGGCAAAGTTATTTAAACGTGATAATTATTACTTAGTGAGAAGTCATATCTTGTTATACCACGCCAACAACGCAAAACTTAGTGTCCCGAAGATGTACGACCGGTGGTAGCTTCACTTAATTATAAAATTATCAATCAAAAGTGCTTTTAAAAGTCTACTTAAGTTTATTTTGATTTGATTTCATTTGTGAATCCTGACCGAATATGAACCACCCATTTTTTAAAGCTGTATGTATCGAATGATACTCCTTTCAATGGATATCCATTAACAAATACTAGAGCCTCTGAGTATAAATTAAAAATGTATATCACATTTTACAAAATTATATATAATATATATATTACATTGCAAAAAGAGCAATTACAATATATCTATCCATATAATAAAATTGGAGTGTCTGTTTGTAATATTAAAATAGCCTAAAATATTAAATTCTGTCTGTCTATTTGTTGCGGCTAATCTCTGGAACGGCTGGACCAATTTTGATGCGACTTTCACTGGCAGATAACTGATATAATAATGAGCTTGCTTATGAGCTAACTTAGTTTACAATAATATTTTTATTTTTGTTAAATTCAAACGCGTACAAGGTCGCAAGCACAGCTAGCATCTACATATTTTAAAATTACAGTGTGATAACATTGAGTTAGCAATACTAAGCGATTTCTGTTTGCAAACTTTCGGACTAAAATCACGAAATATAATTCGATTCATAATCGTATAATGTTGAAATAGAATCTATTATTGAAAACTAATTTTATAAGTGACACCGATTCAAAAGGCATGAAGTATCCACAGCGAGCAATAAATCACAACTAAGAACCGACTTTCAGTAACTCAAATATCAATAATCCATATTAGGTTTTGCTTTGAATCAGAAATCGTTTTGAGAAAAGTAAAGCGCTTTAAAGCTTAGTCAACATTTGCTTACAAAGACTACATGTAATATATGACATGTGTATATACTAATACATGTATATGTAAATACTAATACAAGCTGCTTGATTCCAAGACCCCTGGCTGGATAGACACGCTTACAGCTCAACAAAAATGCAGCAACGACTAAGCGCTACTAAAGAAACAATATGAGAAACAGTAGATTCTGAATCCTAGCCACTTATAAATCGAATAAAACAAGCCGATATTGTATTATGGATATCATCTATACGTTTCCCACTCGTATCTCCCAGCTATGCCAGAGCGGGACGGAGCTACCGGTTGAAATGTCGTAGGTCATTAGGTTCTTACCATGTAGGGTTCGCAATATGCCAATATGGAGGCAACCGTGACTTTTATAGTTTGGTCGGTTCGAACAATAGATTCAAGTTGCGTCGATGACCTGTACTGTACGGTCTTAGATGACATTGATAAGAGAACAGCAAGTGGATAAATTAATTGTGTGATTATTTCAACTTATTGAATCGTTTGTGTATGCAAATTGCTTGAAGGTCCATGTTCGTAGCGCTGGATAACGCTGTGGGTTGATAGCAGCATGAATCGAAATTATGATACACAAGGGTAATAATTAGCTGAATTGCGCTTACTCACCGATAAAACTAAATAGGCTTAGACGTGCTAAGTGCATGCTTTCAACTCGTTTTATTATGAAATCATTATTAATATAATCTTGAATTTTAGATCAAAATGTATAAAACGCTCGTAATATGTGTACTACCTTTTTATATGATATCAGAAACTTATTTAAGGAGTTTCGTACCTTAAAAAAGTGAACCCTTATATATATTAATTGGTACTCCATTTATGTATCGTTCTACGATCCTTAAAAAAAACGAATCTCTAAGATTTGTTTTCGTTATATTTATTAAAACCTATAAAAGTATATTCAATTTGGCAAGAAGCTATATCTTGTAGAGCTATTAAAGGAAAAAATCTGAAAAGCGTAAGTCTTTCAGTAATTTGTGGTGGTACGGAATCTTCAGTGCACTATATCAACTCCAAGTGGCATGGTTTATTTGTATTCCATTTCTTGTTCTATATCCGAATACCTATGGTCTATTTGATATGTACACAGCAATGTAATCTAACTTAATTCATATAAATGTAATTTAATAATAATCATGTAACTTTTTAAAAATTGATAATATAGTATGACATCATCTGTTCTAAGTTCATAGGTTTTGACTGTAGTTATTCACGCTTGCAATAGCTTCAACCGTATAACAAGACAAATTACCTAGGTACCTAGTCAGTTACCTAGTAGAACCTAGGTCATAAAAATCAAACATAACTAAATAACCACGGAACGAAATCGAACGCATCATTTAAATTTAATAATATAGTGACATTATATTAAACATACACACATGTAAATGACATAAATATCATACTCAAATCTCTTGGTACATAAACTACTCGACATTTCCATAGTCTACACGAGACTCAAAAGATTCCAAATCTCGGTCGCAAAGGTCACTGAACTATCACAATGTTACCATTTAAACGAAATTGTAAAGCACCAAAATTAATAACCGTATAAGAAAACACAGGTTTGTCATCTAAAGGTAATCGGGACGTCGATTCAAATTATGATAAGGAGTGCATTAGTTCTGGTAGGGCGTAATGGCTAACAATTAGGGTAGGCGCTACGAATATTTGGATGCGGTATCTTGATATATTTTCGACAATATTTTTAAGCTCCAGAATTGCTCTACTTGCGATAACTAGGTATTATGAATTTATTAGTAATTTTCATTTGGAAATAATTACGAATGTTAGAAAATACAAACTTTAGACTATAAAGCTAAGTTATATACCTACCAATCCAATTTATAGTCTTCTTATAAGTTGTTAAACGAATGGTGAACTTTTTATTTTTTTTAATAATACACAGTAAACACACATCCATTCTTCACGGTATTTGCTTCTTAGATTAGTGGTAAATTCTAAATCGAGCAACATATTAAAGTACAGTACCATAATATTTTTTTTAAACGCAAGCCTACAAATATATCTCTATTTATAGATATATTTACAATTTTACATTTCAGGAACGGCCTGGCCTAATAGCTTAGTGGACAGAAGAACAAACGCTTTTCAGTTTTAAGAATAGTCTTATGTTTACAATTGATCTGAGTGTTAACGTCAAGTGCGAGTCGTCAGATGTCATGACGATAGAAATATTTGCCAATTTCATATGTATAGCGCTTCAAGTGTAAGTTGGCGTGTGGCAAAAACATGTACTAATTTTTTTTGTTCATTTATATCTTATTTGTTTTATTTACCCTTATTAAGAAAACTTACCCAAAATCTATTAAAAAAGAAACGTAGAGGATTATTTTCTAGGGAGATATTGGTAAAATAAACAAAAAAGTGGCAAGATAAAGGGTGTAGCAGGTGTTGCCACAGGAACGCTAACTTATACTTGACAGTCTGTAATCTTAAAAACCGATATGGGACATTGTCATTTAGTGTTAGTCTGTTGGGGCTTTGAGAAGGTCCGAGGTAGGATCAACGGGTCACCAGATATTCTACCGCGAAGCAGTTCTGTATTCTAATTTGAAACACGGGTGAGACAGTGTAACTGCAGGCACAATTGTATAAAAACTAAAACTGGTCAGGACCTTAAACTTAATTACATCTGGTTAAAAATAAAAACAAAAAAGAAGCAATATATATTTTAACTTATATTATATTTCAGGTTTTTAATAGCATAGCAATATTTTTATACAAATAATTCAATTGTTTGTAATAATATAAAGTAACAGCCTGTAAATTTCCCACAGTTGGGATAAGGCCTCCTCTTCCTAACTTGATGTAAGAAGAGGGTTTGGAACATATTCCACCACGTTGTTCCAATGTTGGTGGAATGCAAATGTGGCAGAATTTCGATGAAATTAGACACATGCAGGTTTCCTCACGATGTGTTCCTTCACCGCCGAGCACGAGATGAATTATATATATCTTCCAAGTGGTTAGAACGCGTGCATATAAACCGATGATTGCGGGTTTAAACCCAGGCAAGCACCACTGTAGGTATATATGTGCTTAATAATATAAAATGCTATTTAAAACCTCAACAATAAGTACCTGTGTGTTGTATAATTATAAACAAAACGTCGTCAGTCTGTAGCGATACATTATTTTACATATCTTACCCTATGAAGTTCGAATATAATAATGCTAGTTAATCTGCATTTCATTTTGTAAATTATTGAGACTAGGTAGGTTTTAATTATCTTTAGTTAATTCGACGGAATGAATGAGCCGCGGCGTAATTAATAGAACACGTAGTACAGGGAGCATTGGCATTTGATTGGCTCAAATCATATTTATGGATTAATCTTTCTTTGAATATTTATATTAACTAGTAGTTGACCGCGGCTTCAAGCTTAAATCGAGATGGATGGATTAACCGATGATTGCGGTTTGAAACCCAGGCAAGCACCGCTGATTCATGTGCTTAATTTGTCTTTATAATTCATCTCGTGCTCAGCGGTGAAGGAAAACATCGTGAGGAAACCTGCATGTGACAAATTTCATAGAAATTCTGCCACATGTGTATTCCACCAACCCGCATTGGAACAGTGTGATGGAATATGTTCCAAACCTTCTCCTCTAAGGGAGAGGAGGCCTTTAGTCCAGCAGTGGAAATTTACAGGCTGTTGTTGTTGTTGTTTTTGTTGACCGCGGCATCGCTCGTTTTAGAATGTTGGTTGCCATGTGTCAGGCAAAAGTAGCTTTATGTCCTTCCTTGTAGTTCAATTTTGCTGTATAACAAATTTCATCTAATTCAGTTCAGCGGTTTGGTTGTGAAAGAGCAACAGACAGACAAACAGACAAACTTTCGCATTTATATTATCAAATATAGATATTATATAATCCAAAAACAACCCAATACAATATTGATGAAATCATTAATACTGATCTGAAATTAAATGCATCTTTAAAAACAACCATCTGGAACACGCCCTTTTAAAAACACATTAACACAGCCTCTCAACAAAGCACCCAGCCTTGTTAAACAAGGACCACCTGCCTACCCTCGTGGTTGCTAAGTGATTGCTAATGAAACCTCTCGCACCCCGTGCTGTCCTTGCTCTGAGTGCTAATGAGTAAAAATGCGGGGTAAATATTTATGAGTATTGGTACATCACCCGTTAGTATTTTCGGAGGTTAACGGGAAATTAGTGTACATACTAGATGGTTACCAATAACAAAGCGGTTGTTGTACGAGTATTAATTTAAATTATGAGAGGTTCTTCTAAACCTGAATCTATCCATGTTTTATGTGTTATCCAGGTTGTCTATCATGGTTTAGTGAATCGGATGTCGCGGGTTCGATCAATAAAAAATGCTTCTCAAATATCTAATAATATGTATATTTTTTTATAACACATTTTATACTTGGCGCTTTTAAAACAAATCTGAAAAGTCCTGCCTGTGTGGCTTGAAAATCATAGTTCTTAAATATTTATTAAATCATCTTGATTAGCTAAAATCTACCTTTGTCCAGAAACGGAAAATAATGTTTCTAAATATTAGCCTGTTAACAATGTTTCTTTAAAATGTATAACTATTTTATATTAATAACAGGATGTATTAATATCAACTCTAAACGTCCACAACAAAGGTACGCAAGTATCTTAATTTTAAATTATTAAAAAAAACACAGCTTACTCCCTATGATGTTACATTAACGTATTAAAAGTAAGATATATTTATTAAATTCTCAACAATAATAAATTAAAATCAATTTAAAAAAAAAAATTTTAAAAAAATTTAATATATTTAAAAAAAGCATAATTATAGAATATAATAAAATATACGCAAATAGGTTAAGAAACAATACATACAATAAATTATACGCAAGGGCTAGAAGGTCAAAGAACTTTAACATTTATGAATCATAATGCGGAACAAGATGAAATAAATGCTAAACGCAGGTACATCCAAAATCATTAGTCAGTTCTATTTAAAGTTGCATACAAGATGATGGCATACAATGAAATGACATAGATCTCAGTCGGAACTGAGTCCAGGATCTGGTAATATTTTTCCCATGCATCGATAAACATACACGATGATCTAATCGTTCAGAGATCGCGATTACAATAATTTATGGGTCAACGTAATGTAGCTTAGGTTTTCTCATTACTGATACCCATTTACTAAGATTTTATCTATATGTGTTGTTAAAAGATTTTAAATAAAAATAATTATTCATTACATATTATTCATCTATTCATACTATACATCATTACATAGTATAAAACAAAGTCGCTTACCGCTGTCTGTCCCTATGTATGCTTAGATCTTTAAAATTATACAACGGATTTTAATGCAGTTTTATTTAATAAATAGATTGATTCAAGATTTTATGTGTATAAGACATGCACAATATGATAGAGTAACACTGATAATTTTATAGGTTTAGGTAGGTTTTAAACCCTTCGAGATCGAAATAACAGTATTGTACATAATGAAGTTCTTTAAAAAATTCCCGTCAGACATTATTTAGAGTATATTTTGTATCAGCATTGCACTCGTGCGAAGTCGGGTGGAGTCGCTAGTTTTATAATAAATATTTACGTATAAGAAGTCGTATAATATTTATTATTTATTAACTACATAATAAACAATACTACAGGACATGCAGGATGTTTACTATCCGCATAAACTAAGACTCACTTCCTTTTTAAAAGTTTATTATTAACGCATCGTCATTATCATATTTTCATTAATTATAAAATACCTTACAAATATTCTATTAATTCATTACTATTTATTATGCTTATATTGATTAATCTATATTAATATTTGATATACGTAGAGGTAACTAACTAATGAACCATTTCTAAATCTTATTCTGATAGAAAGCTACATTATCTTCGAATGTTATTGGGTTTAAATTATATTTTAATCATTTCATATTATTTATTAATTATTTATTTCATAAGCTTAAATATATGAGACAAAGTGATTTTTTGTTAAGAATGTGAGACTTGAAAAAAAGTACTCCGAGTTTCCGTGCCGGGCTACTCCTTCAAAATTATGGCGTACGCAATTATTTCAAAAATAGTAACTGACATCGATAGACAGTCTTATTGTGATGCATCAGGGAAAGAAATCACATGGATGCAAAGTTAAAAAACGAGAGGAAAAAACGTAAACGAGATGCGCCCGCGTACGCAAAGATCTCGGTCAGGCGGGAGCCAACTTCTTTTGTTTCCAGCCTCGAATCAGCCAGTGTTTCGAATCTAGATTCTGTTTATTTCTTTTTTTCTTTTTCCTGTGCCTTTTTCTTTATTGTCTCTGTGCGGCCAGTACGGCTTTTTGAAAAAAAAGAACAAAACCCGGTGGCTTATGGCTCCCCATTGATATGCGACGTTCGAATTGAAATTTAAATATTTGCTTGCGGATACTCGACGGGCTTCATCGGCTATTCTCTTTTTGAAATCACTGTGTTGCCATCTTAATATTTAATATGTTACTCAGCGAACAGCGTTGCAGATTTTAATCAGAGAATAGAAGCCATTCCGTATTTCTTTAACAGCTCTTAATATTTTTGTTGAACTTCTGTATGTGTAATGTTTTGCCCTTGAAAGGTTAAAATGAAAAAGTTCGAAAGGAAAAAGGACCATCAGATGGACCAGGAATATATTTACTTCTTCTGAATACATTTAATTAAAATTATAGTATAGTACTTGTAACTACTAGCACGGTGCCCAGTACAAGGAGAATAATAAAACATAATATAGCATAAATAAAATTAATTATGTCAAAAAGTTAGTGAGAGGCAAAGCAGCCCAGTAGGCAGAACAAAGAAAGCACATGAATCTTAATGGAAGATTGCGGGTTCAAATCTGGACATGAGTGAGTTAATTATCAACTTGTGTCGATTGGTGAAGGAAATCATCGCACTTGCATACATCCAAGGCATTGGAGCATCGCGGTCTTCTAAGCTCCAAATTTTTGACTTGAAAGGAGAGTCATACTCAACTGTGGTATTGGTATTATTACAAGATCGATTATATATTAAAATAAAGTAAAAAAAACACATAAGTTTTTAGTTAGTTCGTGTATACAAATAAATGATTATTTAAATCAAGGACTTCAATAGTATATAACAATCAAAATAAAACAACTGTACAAAACATGACTGTGTGACAAAATGCTAGTCGCATTTACCCAATTAATCGTAATTCTGTTTCTCTGGGAAAAAAATAACTAGTTCTCGTATCACTAGAAATATACCTATTTACATTTGAAGCACTTCTATGTATAAGTGCAGTAATGGTGTAATAATTTACTAATATAATATTTGCGAAATTTCATACGGTTTGCGTAACTCTAACACGCCAGAGCCTCCTTGCAATTTGACACAAATATAGATTATAGTCTGGAACATAAATTTTGTATCCCGGATACATTTACACCTGAAGACTTAGTAAAGTAAGTAAAGTAACAGCCTGTAAATTTCCCACTGCTGAGATAAGGCCTCCTCTTCCATTAAGGAGAGAGATTGGAACATATTCCACCACGCTGTTCCAATGCGGGTAGGTGGAATGCACACGTGACAGAATTTCGATGAAATTAGACACATGCAGGTTTCCTCACGATGTTTTCCTTCACCGCTGAGCACGAGATGAATTATAAACAAAATTAAGCACATATATATAGTGGTGCTTGCCTGGGTTTGAACCCGCAATCATCGGTTAAGATGCACGCGTTCTAACCACTGGGCCATCTCAGCTCTTGCACGCGTTCTAACCACTGGGCCATCTCAGACGGACTTACAAAGTTACTAGTGCTTTAAAAATACATAACAATCCATCTTGTTACATCCAGTGTTGTCACGCTTTACATTTATTGCGTCAATGTAAAATTGAATTGAACTGTCATTGAAGGATGTTATTAAACTTTAACTTTTTTTTCTAATTTTAGCAATTTATGAAATACCTCATTTCAGACACTCAGGTTTACTGGCTGTGCTCCTCAGTATTTAGGAGACTGCTATATTTGTAAAACACTAACATTTTATAAAAGTAGAGCCAAAGCTATTAGTTTTATAAATAACGACTAATTAAGTTCATTGACCCTGTTTTATTGTCTATTCGGGAATATATTTTATACCCATTCTTTCATTGTTTCGATAATGCAATAAGTAAAAAAATCGGGCTCCGAAAACGATCCGTTTATTTTGAATCGCTTGTTTAACTTTTTATGTTGGAACTTTAGCAAAGTTCAGCTCCAAATATTTTTATATACGTTTTGATTAATGGTGAAATATTTGTCACTGTCTCGTTTTTGTTTTGTTTAAAATTTAAAGATAAGATGACTCGAATGACTTTAAATTGTACAAGAGAAAATACTAGTTTAAAATATGTTTTCTAATTTCTATATCTTTAAATGTTCGTAAGAGACATACCGAATTATGTAAGTGTGACAATTTCTAATGTAGTAAAAGTCGATATTATTTTTAAAAATTAACCATTCAAATCTTATTGATTTATTGTTTTTGCATTAGGCTCAACATCCAGTATCTGTGATAGATCTATTAATTATATTCTAGGTTAGATAAACCTTTACTTTACGTAGATTATAATATATGTAACTTAAAAATGAACCGCAGTTTATTTTTAAAATAAAATATAAGAATCTATCAATAAATTTGCGGCACAAATGTTGATAAATTAAAAAAAGACCATATGATAACTATATGATCTATAAATAAGCTTCCATTTTTTTATTAAAAAAAAATATAAATGATACATTAACTAATAAAAAGTTAAAGCGTCATTTGAATTTCGAAGATGTATACGATATTTTTGTTTTAAAATACACTCTTATTTATGTTTAAAAGGAATTCAATATACATCATTGCTGATAAAAATGACGGCGGATTATCCGAACGCCTAACGTCACAAAAAATACCAGATCAATTGAATGCGTCATGATTTGACCTATTAAATACGAGGTATTAAATAAAAAACAAAATTCTAATACGATGATAGCCATACATGACTAAATGTTTTTTACTCTATTGCGGATTTGTATAGATATTAATTGTACCGTCATGTATGAAAAAGGCGTCTTTTTTATATAGTAAGCGGTCAGGCGAAGACTACCAGATGTTAAGTGGTTATCACCACCCATAGACATTGTTGCTGTAAGAAATATTAACAATTTCTTAGATCTCCAGTGCACCACCTTGGAACTAAGATATTGGAACTCTATAGTGATACTGGCTCACTCACTCTTTAAATCAGAATACAACAATATTAAATATTGCTATTTGAAGTGGGTGGTACCTACTCAGATTAACTAGCACGTTTCAAATAACAAAAATATGTTTATTATTGTACATTGTAAATTGATATTATAAAAAAAAAAATAGATCCCGCTAAGTTTCTTTCAGGTCTTTTCTTCTCAGGTCTGAGGTATTATATTCCGAACCTGTGGTAGATTTTCGACTATCAATAAGAAAGTGTAAACACTTCCATTTCGAATAAAGGTTTTTGACTTTGACTTTGACGAAGCCCTGTCACTTGCAATGCAATATATTAGCTTAATTAATTAATAATGAAATGAAAAAGCGTTTTTTTGTATACAAGTTTATGAGCATTAAATATTCGATACAATAGAATATACAACAAATTACATTTGTTTTGTTGACGCCTGTGTGAGGTAACAAATATTACTCTCTGGACTACCTTCTATGTAACGTAGTAACTTATTTGAAATATTCTTATTAAATGTGTTGTATTACGTAATTACATACCTATGTCCTGTAATTATACGTGAAGTGTTAATATAAGTATATAGATATTAACCATTTAAATTATATTATGACATTTCATCAAGAGTTCTTAAAGTGTTACAAAAGATTTTCATCAATGTTTTTAGATACTTTATGTTAAGTAATGCAAAACACATATATGATATTCATGTATATCACTAATGCCTTAGTCTTTTAAAGGATGCTTATGTATCAGTTTATGTAATAATTTACCACTTTCCCCACTTCAAACCAGCGTTGAATTTTTAATTAATCACATTATCTATAGCGAAAAGGCAATTTTGTATCATCAACATTAATTCCGCGAATTCGTTTTCCTTTTGAGTGCCAATATTAAATTCAGCCATTATCACAATAATATTTATCACCTAATGATATTTGTTTGAATATATATATGTGTCAATGTATGTGTGTGTGTATAAGGCTATTAGGTGCATGACTTTCGTTTTGTTTCAAACAATTTTCACTAGATCCACCCAAAAAAGATTTACGTAATTGTTAGATAATAATACTTCTTATAGGATATGTAAGTCTTAATTTCTTTTTAAATAACGTTGCTAAATTTTTTTAATAAATATCGTGGAATATCGTTACTTTCATTACCAAAAAGGTTTTACTTTTGTTTTTTATATTATTATTACCAGGTGCTGTGACGTCATATAATAATACAAGTCAAGACCGACGGCAGCAAATACATACGACAAACAAACTTAATTTGTACATAAAATTATTTACATATCACCCTAACCATATAATTACTAATGCATATATTAATGTACGATTTATTCATAGCATAGACTCCATACCATTATTATTGCCAATTGAATTAGTATAGTATTTATTTATTTTTTTAATCTATAAAAAAACTGACTTTACCTTATTAGTAAGTATTAAAACTATTTTAAATAATATTTAATTTCAATATAATTAGTAGGAGTGGTTTATAATAATTGATTGTTTCTTACCGGTTATAATTAATTAACGGCAGTGTAATCCTTTCAGCGTTCAATGATAATTACGGTACAAATATTTTAACAAATTTTCAATAGTTTACACGTTTTCAGTTCACACATCTAACGAGTCAAAATTCACGCCCTTGTAACCACATAACTGACTAAACAAAATTAAGCAGACCTTACAAAGTATTTAGCACTGAATTCGGAACACTCTAACACATGTTTATTTATCATTGTTAAAAAATGACACTTCAATCCGTTCCATGTCTACTCACATTCGCACTAATATATACGAAAACAGTTCAAAATATTTCTAAAAAGGTCCGATAAAAATATAAAAAATACTGGCAATTAGCATCAAGTAAGATCAACGCAGAAACGATTACTAGTCATCCGTTCCATTTTTAAACGCAACCGATTTTGACAATTACGTTTCGTTCGATTCGGCGCTGTCAGATTTTGACAGGTCTATGCGCGCGCGTGTGAGCGTGTAGTGCGCACGGGCATCGGCGCTGCACTGCGTTCGCGCGCTTTTCGACCCACGAAACCTTCTCAGCCTCTCTAGAATGGGATGTATTATATTTTCTCACGGAAAGGACTAACATAGGATGATCTCCGCTCAATAGCATCTTTGCTGACTGATGCTGTCCGAGTTTTGTTTCCATTTTGACGTTTGAAACAACCTTTTTTATTTTAAACGGGATTAACCGTTTATAAACGTCAAAGGTTTATGGAGCGTAGTGAATCGCGGTTATGGTCTTTTTTATGTTATAAGTACAGTGATGTTCAACGGCTATTTTACTATTGTAATCCTAAAATTATAATAAATTACCATCTCAGCAACAGCATATACATAGTTCTAATACAATAAATACTATCTATACACGTAGGGTCTGATATACAAATAAGTCCCTTAACTAAGCACAATTTACGTCACGTGCTTTAGTACAAAAGACATCAACGAATTATCAAGCCCTGCCCAAAATTAATATTATTTTGTTTTTGTTTTCTAAAGAATATATAACTACTTAAGAACATATTTCTGTAATATAATATACATATATTAACGCATAACCTCAGTACTCCCTATGATTGATCACGATACATTACCTATAGGATTTTTAAGGCTGTTATTTTTTTTATTTAAATTCAAGTAATTCATAATTAAATTACTGCCATAGTGTGCCACATAAGCACACAAGCACATTTAAATTAGCAAAAATTTATAATCCTTTCTAAAAAAATTGCCTTTATTATAATATACTAAAACTATAATTATTATTTTATAAGTGTCTAAATCAAAAGGCACGTGTGTAAATCAACACAAATTTATAATGAGTATTATTAATATTTTTTATATAAATATTTAACATTTACTAAATTATAATAAGGTTAAATCGAGTAAAAAGGTAACAATATACACTGTCAAACTCAGATAACATCACATAAAAAAATATTACGTTATGTCAACACAATGTAAAAAAAAATGAGTAAACGAGACAACATTATTCTCGTTGTTGGGACTGCGACAATCGTTTCCTCTTCAAAGTGAACAGTCGTCACGCGTCACCGCTAAAGACTGCCCACTCGGGAGACGAGCGACAAACTATATTCGTCTCTGTTACTCCTAGCCGTAGCTATAATTGTGCGTAGAGAGAGCAAATTTGTTCAGTTTTTACATTGTTGCACAGTTTTTTGCTACATATAGATCAACTTTAAAATAATATGTCATTGACCTCACTTAATGATGTTTTAGTATATATAAAGTGAAATAAAAAGTTTCAGAAACCTTATACCAATACTTTTTTGTACAGATTCTAAACGGACCGATATTCCAAGAAACTAGACTTCAAAAAATGACAATCATGCTATTGACCGATAACCATTTAATACTTATTTTATATTTAACGTGCCATCAGAAGTAAGGACCTATTTCGACCTTCAACTTGACAATAATGACAGCCATTAGGGTAAGCATTTTAAGTTTGTATTAGGTGACAACATTATATTTATAAAACTTATACTATTAATTATTAACAAAATTTAATAAGAACATCTTAGTAAAATATTAATTGATCTTCCCAATGACACTAGAAGACATTCATTTTCAAAAGATTTAATTTAAAACAAAATAGTAAATAAAAATGTAGCCGTTAGGTAGGTATTTACTTATCACAATCACTAATACTTTTCGTGAGACAGATTATCACTAACATGACCGTTTTGCTTCTATTATAATTATTGAATTCCTTCAAGCGGACTTTAAAGAAATAATTAGTGTATTATGTTTTTTTTATTTAAAATATCTGTTTCAATTTTATCAATATAACAAATAATTTACCAAAATATATTATATTAATTCGTTCCTTCGAATTTACTTAAAACGCACGGAGCCTCATAAAAATATACTATAATATCATATTTTTACCTATAATTACATACAAAAGACTTGAGATAACAATATTTAAAAAAACATCTTCTGTTTTAATATATAATAATAGTTCTTGACACTTTTCAACCGACTTCCAAAAGGAAGAGGTTTTCAATTCGTCTGTATTTTTTCTAAATATAGTTAACGCTATTCTCAACAATTATATGGCAATTGTCATAGAGTTCTTTAATACTTCGAAGACAAGGTAATCGAATCCGTAAAACATTAGGAAAGTCAAAATAAATGCAAACAAAAACGAATGTAAATTGTCCCTACTTATTAATCACAATAATTTAGTACTTATTATGATATATCAATAAATCACAAAAAGCTAGTACTGATTGGTCGCTGTGGTATAATTAGTGGAGTAATTACCAATGATTTGTGATAGTTTAAATATGTTTAATTAAGACTTAATAAGAAGTACACGACCTTTATACATGGCTAACCCGTTTCCCACAGCGATGCTCGTCGGTTTGCGCCATATCAGACGATATTGAGCGTAATTTGTAGCTTCGTGGTGCCACGAGATTTACTGCGAGAGAGATATAGCCGCTAATGCGGAACCGAAGCGCTTTTTCTTTAATCTATATATACAAGACGAAAATTACGATCACCGGTAAAAATTTAATAGTTAGCTCTATAAATAAAAATCTGCTTTTCTGACTTTAATGTATTTTCCTCATAACAGCGCAGATAGCTCATTGGCTAGTACAGTCGGGCTAAGAAAAGATTCGAAACCTTAAGATCTACTTTCGTGTGCTCAATATGGGCGATAATCTGCTTTATCGATGGAATTACATATTGCGTCGTAATGATTTGATGTTTAGATTCAAAAGGTACTAAGAGTTTAAGACTTGATAAAGGAATAAATTTGAAGACTGACGAAGGTTTTCTTAACCTGACTGTACCTACATGTTAATCTGCAGCAATGTTAAAGCGCTTAATTTGTGCTTACAATTATTCATTTTGAGCGCGGTGGTATAGGAAATCATCATGCATACTTGAATCAGATTTAAAATGATATATATAAATGTACATGTGTACCGCTTTAGAGCAGTAATGAAATATGCAAACTTTTTTTAAAAAGAGAGATTGTCGTAAACCTGCAGTACCTAGAAAATATACAGACGGTCATTTTAATAATAAATGTGACGTTAGCGTGTTTATTATTTCTATAATTTTTTTCGGGTTTATTTGTGAACTTACGTTGAAATTACGTCAGAACTCAATCGGCATTTGATGTTCGTTTAGGATGACGTTAATCTTAATGTTCTCTCTTTCAAAAATAATATCACCGATAACAAAACTTCATTATAATAATACTTTTACATGTATTTTGATTGACTCACGTTATTAAGATTGACAGACATACCAATGAGCCCCATCTCAACGGCCCATTGCAAAACTCTATTTTGTTAAATGCGCCCGATATAATAAGCGAACACAGCATGAACAAAGATTTAATTTAAAAAAATCAAAACACGTTTAACATTAACACTTTGTAGGCATACACTACATTACACACTACACACACACTGATAATTTTTTTTTTTTTTTTATTATTATTTTTATTAATAATTAATTGTTTAGCCACACATAATTAATATTAAAAATAAGATTTAAAATGTTTTAGAAGCTTGATCTATAAAATATGTTTTATGCATCAAGAAATCAAAACGCAGAAATAAAACAATGGGAAGTTATCTATTGGTTAATACGAGTGTATTGCTTCAATTCCATAGCAAGCCATCGATTATTAACTAAACTAAAAAAATTACTCGATTTATTGCCATCAGTAAGTATACCTCTTATGTAATGTTACAAATATTAGTAGATCTATAGTAACATTACAAATTCAAAGTAGCTCTGCCTGTCTGTTGCTCTTTCACGGTGAAGCCACCGAACCGTATTTAATGAAATTTGTTATGAATCAAGTTTGAACTCCAATGAAGAACATAGGCTACATTTTTATGCCTAACACCCGACGATTAAATAAAACGCGAACGATGCCGGCGACAAATAGTATACTTATATCTATTTATTTCACTGGTCCAATGCAATTATCTTTTTTTAACTTGTTTAAATTACTTATATTAAAGGTGACTAAACGGGGGTATATGAGAGAAAAGAAAGAAAGAAATGTTTATATTGGAGAATGGCTCTATTCGTATTTGACGATATTGAATGGTCAACATCAATAAATTGGTGGTAGGGCTTTGTGCAAGCCCGTATGGGTTGGTACCACCCACTCATCAGATATTCTACCGCTACACAACAGCACGCAGTATTGTTGTGTTCCGGTTTGAAGGGTGAGTAAGCCGGTGTAACTACAGGCACAAGGGACATAGCATCTTAGTTCCCAAAGTTGGTGGCGCATTGACGATATAAGGAATAGTTAATATTTTTTTATTTGCCCAGACGGGCAGAAAACCCTACCACAAAATCGAGTCAAAATACACTTTATTGGACAATAGTAAACACATAGTTTAGTTACGTTTAAGAAAAATGCACAAGAGACCTTATCCAATAATTTGATATCTTAACATTAATTATTACAAATTACACGTGACATACACGTGCGCCTTAGAAAAGCTATGAGCAGTGTGTACTCAATTAGCTGATGAAAAAAACTCAATCCAATGATTGTGGCGTGAAATTCATTAAATATAAGAGGGTACTAAAGGTGTTTTTTTTTTCATTTTCAAGCGTCACTGAACTGTGACAGGACAGACCAACAACGCGAGTCTGGCGTTCATTGGATGCCGAATTTGACACGATCGTAAAAAGGAAAAAGTAATTATGACCGTTACTCGTAGAACTGCCATTAGCGGATTCCTATTATTAATGTGGAACGTAATTAGCTTTATATTTATAAAGTCCGGTTCACTGAAAGCCGACATGTCCACAGAAAAACAGGTGAAAACTATTATACTTACATAAATTATATGGAATATTTATGTTCTTTTTTTGTAAATATTGTAAGGAAATCGGCATGTGTAGACTGAAAAATCTGCCACATTTGTATCCACAAACCCGCATTGGAGCAGCGTTGTGCAAGAAGTTGCAAAAAAATGTGCTAAAAAGTAACCCCCAATATTGGCGTATTAAAAATTAGATTACTTTTTTTTTACTATTTCGACGTCATCATAAAATGATGAGCATTTCGATTTTTTTTTATCATCAAAATCCTACAAAAATTTTAGTTTATTAAAATATTTTACAAATAAAATTTAATATATATATCATAGATATACTACCGCCTAACAGCACTTAGTATACTCAGCTAGAAGGATGAGTGTGCCAACTACAGGCACAAGGGACATAACACCTTAGCCCCCTAGTTTTGTGTATGGAATCTAAAAAATGTTTAATATTTATAAATACGCCAATTTCTATGGGCGATGACGACCACTTGCCACATTATAAAAAAACGCTGAAATGAACATTAATTAAAAATAATAATAAGCATCGATTCATTTAATAGAACAATTTTAAACTTGATTAGCAACAGTGAATAAAATGTCAGTGTGAATCGAACGCCATTTCACGCGTCTAGCATAAGTTAAATGCCAAATTAAATAAAGCAATAAGAATATGATACGAGGTACAGTCTCGCGTACATGAACTACATTGCCCCGCGATTTTACATGAACTATTCAAATTTTATTACTTATGGAATTTTTCCAAAAACGCTCTTTAATGTATCTCTTTTTTACATATATTATAATCCATAATAAAGAGATATATCTCTTTGAATACTCTGTTGAATTTGCATCATTTGCATCTTTTAGTGTTTCTGAAATGATTATTAAAACAGTACAATTATTGTAATTGTAATAAAAAAACAGTATAGGATAAAAATTGTAAATGGACATTTTGAGATCTTTCAAAAAATTGTTCGATATGTAATGTATATATATGTACCTATACATTTAATAAATATAGTCGAAAATTTCATCAGAATTCTTCCACAAAACTGGCGATGTTTCTTCAAACCAACTTCCGTAAATTCTTCGAATAGCGAAGTGTAACAAAATCGATGCGATCCAACCAAACCATCTAGATAAAAAACGACCACTAATCATGAGCTCTAAACGTTTTGTAAGATAACCAAATCAGAGGTCTATTTAGATTAGTCTATTTCTATAAGAAAACGACCATCAATTGTGATTGGGTAAATGCCTTAATCAAACTTTCAAACAAAAAGTTCGATAAGAAAAAATGCATTCTTTAAATACCGCAACTTAGTAGGGTCCAGACACAAAAACGGCTTATATACGGTATCCTAAGTACCTAATAAATATTTTACCAACGATATTATCAAATTTGATAATTTTCATTGTAAATTTTTAAAATAAATCTGATATTTTCATTCTATTGCAACAAATTTCATTTCATACATTTCATTAATAATTAATAAAAATATTCGAAGCGAATTTATTTTCTATTTTATCAACTTTGCATTCATTAATGCAATAGGTATATTTTAAATTTTATCTGAGGTAAATAGAAGTGTATATAGACCACCTAATTGAAAGCGGTTAAAATAATTTTACTCAACTTCCTAAAATATCAATTTGCCGCCGTTCACGTAACCTAAGTTCTTATGTCACCAAACCAAATCACAGCAATACAGTGTATTACTATAAAGTAGGCCTATTTGAGTGAGTTCTAATATAACTAATTCTTATACATTAATATCAAAAGTAAGTCCATGTGTAAGGAGCGTTTGTAAGCCCGCCTAAGTACCTAAGTACCACTCACCAAACACTTATTCTACCACTAAACAATACCATTAAACTGCGCTACTTAATATTATTGTATTTCAGCTAGAGACTTGCGTGAGCCAGTAAGAAGTAAAAGTAAAGTAAAGTAACAGCTTGTAAATTACCCACTGCTGGGCTAAGGCCTCCTCTCCCATTAAGGAGAGGGTTTGAAACATATTCCACCACGCTGTTCCAATGCGGGTTGGTGGCATGCACATGTGGAAGAATTTCGATGAAATTAGACACATGCAGGTTTCCTCATGATGTTTTTCTTCACCGCCGAGCACGAGATGAATTATAAACACAAATTAAGCACATATATATTATAGTGGTGCTTGCCTGGGTTTGAACCCGAAATCATTGGTTAAGATGCACGCGTTCTAACCACTGGGCCATCTCGGCTCCAGCCAGTAAATTGGATATGGAAGGAATCGTCATTGGGTAGCCTCTTAACCGAACTAGCTGTACGCGGTCCAACGCTAAATTAAAAAAAGTTTATAAAAAACAAAACAATATCAAATGCTATTTAAATTCATATAAATCCTAACCACATATTCATATGAAACCTCCTTAGATTTTCTCACAGAAATAAGTAATGAGCTCAAGGTAATAATGTAAAGATATTATTCAATCTAATCTCAGTTAAAGTAATCGGTGAATCATAAGAATGGTTGCAGAGGCACGTGCATACTGAATTGTTTTATACCACGCAGAAGTATTCAACGCACATTGAACAGGCACGAACAAATAAAAATAAGATGTAATAGTAAGGAGCATATTAGTGTGAATATATCGATAAATTGTTCATTTAAAAAATACGTATTTCAGAGTCAAATAACGTGTTAAATAATTCTTTAGTTCCATGGAATTAGTAATCGATTTAAATTATAAAGAACTCCTATTAACTGTTTATAAACAACTTCGTTTATATCAATTGTTATCAGCGCAATTAAATTGTCTGTTATGGGTTTATATAATTTTTAATATCAATATAAATATCGATAGATGAATGATGTGGAAGAAAGTTCGATATTTTTATCAACGTGACGTCACTAGCGCGAAGAATCGCGGCGCATAGCGGCGCATACGAGGGAATCTCGCGTTACGCGTATCCCACTTTCCATTTCCTCACATATTACAATAGCTTTTTATATAAAAAAGATAGGTATTCCTGCCAACAATGTTCGTCCGTTGCTTGGAATTTTATCATTTACGCATTTCATACTTGTTACGATAAATGGAAAAATAAAACGCTTTTCAATACTTTATACGATAGCATGTAATATCTTTCGAAGATAATATTTAATATATTTTTTTGGGAATGTTATTAAATTACTTATATTGTCATGATTCAAAAAAAATGTTCTACATTTTAATGGGTAATGAAATAACGATTGCAGAAAAATTATTTATTTTAATGATAAAACACTCTGTATAAAGCAATAGATTAAAAAAGACAAGGTTATATATTATGAATCGGGATAAAACAAATACAATAATAAAGGGTCCTTTCCGATCCTGATATTATATATTTCCTCAAATTATTTCGCTTTTAAAATAACTAGTTGTTAAAGACTAAATTAACAGGCATGCAAATATAGCTTCAACCTTTAGATACTTATTTATAATTAATATCTTAACCCTATACGCTTTCATAAATTAACTGCACAGTTTAAAAAACCCAGACTCATTGGTATTTAAATTTAAAATTGGTCGTTGGACTGGCACGTGGGTTTCTTGATATTCACCACCACCTATAAACATTAGAATTGTAATAAGTAATAGCAATCAGAAACATAGATGTTATGTCCCTTGTGCCTGTAGTAACATCGTTCTGGTAGTTCGGTGAGCTCTCTCACTCATCAATACGGAAAAAAACAATATTATTTAAAGTAGGTGATGATGGCAACAATATTACCACCAAATTAATGCACTTAAGTCCTCTATTTATTGATATTAATTTGGTTATAACTCTGATAGAACTTTTTATATAATCTATGTTATACTTTATGCTGTGCTATACTTTGCCGTTTTGGTTTAAAGTTAATCAATGTGACATAAGAACTTAGCTAGCCGGGATGGCGGTATATTAATACTGTAATAAATGGTATCAGCACTGTGGTGACCAGGATACAAATATACGAAAAAAACTTTTTACACTGTTTTACGATTTTTTATTTTATTCCAATATAAAATATAAGGTGACGTCTTTGTAATACTAAACGAAACGTTTCTCTACCAATTTTGACAAATCGACTAATCTTGCTTATTTCTTATAATAGGTATTTCGGTTGCCAATATCACCGAGAATGCGATGTGTGTAAAGGGACCATGCAAAAAATATTATGTACCTTTTTTACATTAGTTTAAATGTATGCTTTAGTGGAAGTCTTAAATATTAAAAAAAAAATCGAGTCTCGACAATTTTGTTTCGCTTGTATTATAACAATCACAGAGCTTTCCATATAACTCTCAAAAACATCAATTACTAAGATGATTATATATAATTATAAATATACCAACGAGTTTGGTGTAGGTATGTATAAAATATATGAAGAGAATAAATCTTTTGAAATGCTACCAATACATGAGCACAGCTCAATACTTGCATAGTTACTCACATATATATATTTCTGAATATTTGCTTTATGTCCATACCGCTTATATAGACGTGCGGGATTCCATTCGCATTATGAGGATAAAGGTATTGTTCCGATTGTTTATTGGACGGGTACAATAGCTTGAAATACGCGGTAGTCGAATAAAGTATACGCGATCAATAAATATGTCCGGGACATGGTATGGTAATATTGAAATCGTTTTAAAACAAAGAATTGTTTACTTTAAATATGGTTAAGTTTTACAATGATTATGATCATAATTCAATGTTTGTATATAATCTTATATCCGGAACTAACCTTTCAATGGGCTAAGGTATTCTTTGATATAAGTGAAGCCCAATAAACATTTGGACTAGTGACACTGTTCGATCTACACCATATTTTCCTCTTAATAAAAATGCCTTATTTCCTTTATAACTTTGTTTCCTTAAAATTAAATGATTTAATTTTATTATTTTTAAAGAAATAATGTTCTAAGAATACTTCAAATGAAATTATTGTTGTTGCAAGGAAGAACTATTCTTAAATGAGATTATTCTCAATCTAGAGTGTATAATCTATATCTATACTTCTATTCTAATATTAAAAATATAAAAGTAACTTCGCTGTCTGTATGTCGCTCTTTCACTAGCAAACTACTGAACCGAATTTATTAAAATTTGTTTTGAAGCAAACTTGAACTCTAAGGAAGGATATAGGGTATATAGGGGACTTTTTTCCTAACTCACATACATTTTACGTTTTATTATTAAAAATAATTAAAAATCTATTTGCCTTCTAGCTTCTGTTGAACTATCTATAAAATATACTCGAATGATACGAAGTAAGTTTTAATACAAGCACTCTACTAATTGCAATTTTAAGCTTCGCTATCTCAAATGAATGAGGCAAAAAGACAAAGAATTAAAGTAATAATTTATTTCATTGCCTATTTTTAAAATGCCTAGATTTCTCCGCAGTTTTGAGAATAAAACCAGCTCGTTGCGTCTAATGAGTGAGCGCGCTTCATTAGCGGAACAAACACAGCCGACTTTCCAGAACTATACATCTTGTATGAGACCATGATCGGTAGGGTTATGCTCAAACTTTTGCTGAAATATATATATATATTTATTTTTTGCTTACATACTGTTAATACGTTTCGTTTGACTTGGAAAATGAATTTGAATGGACAGTGATTATTGGATAATATTGATTAATATAAAAAAAAAACATTGTTTTCTTTTGAACTAATTTTAGTTAATATTTATTAATAAATTAAATTAACTGAAAAAACTATTACAATGTGGTATAAACATTTGATTTATACCATAAAATAGTAAGCCTTTTTAATAAATATAATGTTTAAATTATAATTTCTTATAGTTTTAGCCATTTAAGGTCTTTTTAATCTCGGCTGATCGTCAACTGCCCACAATAATTCAACGGCCGATCAGCACAGGTGACTTTAATCTCATTGTAAGTGACCATATTAACGGCGTATAGAGTGATTTGTCCTTCTTGTGTCATTAACTATAGTATAAGTTAAGAACATGTTTATTATTTAGAGACAAGGCTTTTATTACACTTACACACTGTACTTATTACTTTTTATATGAAATTAGTTGTCGTCCGTGATTTCGCTCGCATTATAGGTGTTGGTTGAAGTGTGTTAGGCAACAAAAAGTAGCCTATGTCCTTCCGTGGAATTCAAGTTTGCTGCATACCAAATTTCATCAAGTTCGGCATCAAAGAGCGACAGGCAGACAGAGTTCTTTTCGCATTTATAATATTGTTAAAATTTTAAATATCATTCCATAGTATTCACAGAATCACCCATGAGACGCTAGTTAGCCACCGATGTATCGTATTGTGTGTACAAATTGATTGGGCGCATCACAGAGAGTCGCCGCCTCCGCGCCTGTCACTTCGTCACTCGGTCTGCGTAACGAGCAAACTTACTGATGCATTTAGAAAACAAAAAACACAACGAAAATCAACATTATACACTAAGAAATAAGCGTTACATTCCTTTCGTAGAACTGTAATTGTAAGCGTGTAAACGGTAATGTGCTTTTGCGGTTGTTAGGACAATTTTTCAAGTACGAGTAGTGAAAAAAGGTGACTATCAAAAGTAATGTGATTGTGTGACTGCTTAAAATAAATCTATTGAAAATATTTTGGAATATCCCGGAGTTATTTTAATAAGAGGTAAAATCTAAATCTATGTTGATATCTGTCGAATCAAAGAGTAAACCGCAAAAGGAACTCAACTCTATAAAATTATATACAAAAGTGATGAATTAATATTATAACTAAAATTATTACTTTAATACTTACTATACTAATATATACACTCTTAAGATATTAAATCAAAATTAAAAAAAGTACAACAAACATAAGTAACAACAATTTAGCGCCAACTACAATCAGGAATCGACAATGGTTATTATTGTTGTGTTCAAATTTATATGTTAATTGAGCAGTTTAATCAAACCAACAGCTTAATAATATTTAATATCCCATGCTCATTTCTTACTACAAGTAAGCAAAGGCGACAAAGCCACTAAAGCCTTGTAATTGTATAAGGTGTGTCTTTGGATTCCCGGTTGTAAAGAAGTTGCTTTCGTTAAATATTGTATATGTTTTTTTTAAGTAAAAACCCGGGTGCCATAATAAAAAATAAAAAAAATAAGTTCAAATAATAGAATATAAAATCTGACAAAGAGAAAGAAAGGATGACGCGATATCTGCCAGTTCACTTAATTAAAATCCTAATTTAAAAAAAATAAACCTTAATTGCACAATTATATAATTATTTGCACAATTAGAAATATCCAATAAACATTCTGATTTTCAATAATAATTTAACGATAATGCACTATATGTTTAGCGCACATTACTGTTACCTTGAATGTAGAGAACTAGGCTTATTATATATTTTAATGTATGTACCTATTTCTACATCATTATATCATTTATACATGTTATTTTCAATATATAAATATAGTTCTCAATAACAATGGCAGGCAACATCCAATAAATATCTCACCGACGAAGCGAACGGTATTATAAGAGTATTATTTTCAGTCTGGATTCGAACCACCGGACCCCAGGCTACTGTGCCAGCGCAGGTGGTCCCTCTGTATGCGCGAGCATACGCACCTTACTGTAATTAATTTATTTCAATTATAAAATATGATTTGCTATTAAAATTACAAATTAATATCCTGTGGGTAGTATAATTATTTATTTATTATTTAAAAAGTATAATTGAACTAGTTATTTATTTGGGATAAAAATGCAACGGAAGCTATTAAAATGTTATATACTTATCGTTATAAATTTTATTTATGTATCTATCCGAAGTAAAATTTAAATAAAAATACAATTACAGCCACTTATTCAATAGTGTGGGTAATAATTAAAGTTAGTGATATCAGTGAATGCCTAAAATATTTCTAATTTATTTTATACCTTTAAACTTTCAACGAGAAATCTTTTAATAATATTTAAAGTATTCACGGTAAAATTATGTTGTTAGAAGAAGTTAGCGAATAAACGAACAGTCATAGAAATATATTTTACTAATTAAACATAAATGGTTATAATTTATATTCTATTTATATGTTATAAAATCAGTCTATTCACTGAGCAAAACATTAACAAAAAATCGAACAATTTATTAAATACTTGTAAATTATATTGAATCACTTAAACTACATATAAGTACATTCAAGAACAAAATATTGCAATTGAAAGTCACTATACAAAACAATTTTTCCAACGAACCGTATTGGAAATACATTCACAGACAGAAAGCATTTCGGCGTATACGCACGCGTAATCTAGTTAAGGCTTACACTCGGTACATTAGTGATTATTTACGCATTGAACCCGCGCCCTACAGGGATGTACGTGCGATACGCAACTAATCTAATCTCAGAGTGCAGTTCCATTGTATTAAACCGACTGTAAATAGAACCACGTAGAACACTTTTGAATAAGCCTTTTTAAGTCAGAGTATTCTAAAACGAAGAAATAAAGAATCCAATGAAATGCCAATGCCAACGACAAATGTTTAAGAATCCGCGGTAAAATTGTTAGTACAATGATCGAATTTAAACGAGGCTGAACTGGTATAACTGTAAAAATTCATTATATACAGTGAGTAAAATAGATATAGAGATAAATACAGTAAAATAACATTATTTATTATGCGGAAAAATCCATATCAATTTTGATTGAGTGATTAAAGCATGTCAAAAAACAAGTTAATAAAAGGGAGTTACTACAACCTACACCCGAACTGGCTAAAATGTATTGCTAGAAACCTTAGATTATTTCTATTCTAACAAAAGAGCCTACTTTATTCTCTTGGTGTTTGTGCCAGCTAGGCTTGACTCTCGCCAAACATCGTAATACTGTGTTTTTTTATGGTATAGGTTGGCGGTAAGTGGGTGACCACTTGTGGCGGTAAGTGGGTGTCCAGCCATAGACAATAACACTGTAAGAAATATTAACTATTCCTGACATCGTCAATGTGCCACCAACCTTGGGAACTAAGATGTTATGTCCCTTGTGCCTGTAGTTACACTGGCTGACTCACCCTTCAAACCGGAACAAAACAATACTGAGTACTGTTATTTGGCGGTAGAATAACTGATGAATGGGTGGTACCTACCCAGACGGGATTACACAAAGTCCTACCACCAAGTAATAGTGTGCATCTAAATAATGGCCACCATACAGTTGAATGCTATTTTTTCGAAGCATTCTCAGAATGATAGAGACGATATCTTATCACTAAATATTGAAATAACTTGTTAAAAAATATAATTTACTTAACCACCAGTAAAAAGAGTTACATAAAATAATTGAGCTTATTATATAATAAAAAATCATGTTAACCGCCCAAATTATATACAATAATGAAAGTATCCAACCCAATTTCGTCATCACACATTATCATTATCAGAGTTAATCATCAACCATTAGTGATCATCGAATTTACTTAAGTTCACCTAATTGTATGTGTGTATTTGTGTGTGTAATTTAACAATTGAATTACAAATGAATTCGCTCTTGCTTTTTAAAATATCAAATAATACATTAGCAGGACTGGGTAGGTATCACATCCTTTAACGGTGAAGGTCAATAATTAGTATTGTTTTGTGGGTTTGAAGGGTTATTGAACCAAGAAACACAACATGTTAGTACATCCCAAAGCTGGTTGTCCCAATGTTGGTACATCCCAAGGATGGTTAATATTTCTTGCAGTTCCAATGCAAATAAGCGGTAGTTACTATATGCCATGCCACAGCTTAGATGCCAGTCAGCCTGTCTATTAAGAAAAAACAATAAAATCGTTTTAAATTATTTGGTTGATAACTTATCTCGTATTATAATACTATGAAGTTTATATCATAATATGTATATGAAATATCGATCCGTCGTAATGTGAACAGGCACGGTCGCCGGTCCGCTCCATAATAAATATGCACTAAGTTATGGAACGCCAGCAGCTCAGTATTGCATTAAAGATATGGCCTGCTCTGATTCGGTTTCAATGTTACTGCCGAACCGTTTTAGTGTGTCTTATCTTATTAAATAATATGCAATACCACAAAAATCTATTAAGGATTCGTAAAATAAATAGTAAATATGTCTTAACTTAATATTTTTGTAACAAATATAAATGTATCGATACTTTAAATTACTAATTAACAATCTATCTATTTATGACGACCGACCGTGGTCGAGTGGTGTGTACACCGGTTTTCATTGTACGCAACTCCGAGTCAATGTAGATTATCATTAATTTTCTGAGTTGTCTTGGGTTTGGGTGTTTGAGGTGCCGTCGTTACTTCTGATTTTCCATAACACAAGTGCTTTAGCTACTTACATTGGGATCAGAGTAATGTATGTGATGTTGTCTCATATTTATTTATCTATTATCTATTTAATCTTAAACGATTCTAACACGAAATTTATTAAATACATGTATAAAAATAGAAATATTGCATACTGTAAATGTCCTACTAGGCTTAGCCATTCTGTTCTTTAATACTTGAAAGATGTACGAGGATGTATGATGTCTATGAAGTTAGATGAAATATAGATGGATGGATGGATGGAATATCTCCGTCTGGAGATATGAAGCATATTCCATCAAACTGTTTCAATGCGTTATAAACAAACATCATTTGACAGTTTTCACATCGATCTTCACCCGTACACGAAACGAAAACAATACATGAAAATTTCGAACCCAAAATCTTTTGATAAAATTCAGCTGTTATAACCACTGGACCATCAGTTCATATTTATTGAATTAAACTTTGTAAAAATGAATGTCACGATTGTAACAAGTAGCCAATAAATCACTTCAGTATCGCAGTAAATAATAGCTGTATCTTAATTATTATACCTATTAACGGAATATTATCATCTGAGCCTCGTATCGAGTATCCTTGATCGCTTCTAATAATACATTATAACAGATTTAAACTGGAATTATTAATTGATGTTATCAATCTATTGTTGTAAGGTTTTCTTGATTTCGTATTCATTTATTCCGATAATTTTAATTTTAAAAGGTTTTTATTTATAATTAAGTGGTTAAAAACAATTTGTAAATGCTCGAGAATATAATACACGATAAAATAATTAAATGTATGTAAATAACACTTTCAGTTAAACCAGAAGCTGTATCATATATACCTATACAACATACATATATTCTCATCCTCTTTTTCCTGCCCTTATCCCAATTTTATTTGGCATGTCTTCTCCTTCCTAATTCTCTATCGGACGTCATCTCACAAGTAACATTATTTCTAACCATATGGTCTTTTACATAATCCATCCATCGTTTCTTTGGTCGATACAGAATACATATAGGTATAATATACTTAAATACGTATGTATTTACAAAAACAAACAATCCATTATAATATTTATCATTCATGTAAACGTATTTATGTTATTGATAACATCAATTAATAATGCAACTTTATTATACGTGCATGGTACATATATTATTTTTCAGTTTTAAAAAGTAGATAACATTAAGAAATAGTATAAAAATGTTTTTAGGAACGACATCATTATAATTTTTATTCTATTCTATACTTATTCCTTCCCTCAATAAAAGCATTTTGATTATTTTTCCGTTTATAGATCATGTTAACTCATATTATGCTTTTGAAGAAAACTTTGAGCCGGGATGACCCTGTGGCTAGAACGCATACTTAACCGACAGTTGCGAGTTCAAACCCAGGCAAGTGCTGTGAATGAAAAAATTGTGAGGATACCTGCATGTGCCTAACTTTAACTAAATTCTATCACACAGCTGTGGGAAATATACATGCTATACATGTTCAAGAACACTTTAATAGATATGGGAGACTGCAAAATATTTGTAATCTTTTTTCTTCTGATTCAAACAATATACATATAAATCTATATAAAGTATATGTGTAAGTGCTTGTGTATTATAAAAATCAGATATTATACTCAGATATATAAAATCGAAATATAATATCTGATTCTCTTATTGTACATCGTAATTTAGATTTTGTCTGATTGTTCAGTTCTACCTCTTAGTCTTTGCCTTCTTTCTTATGTGCTGTATGAAATAAATGTCTTCAAAGATTGAGTATGCTTCTTATATTTTTTTTCTTTAAGTTTTAGTACATATAATTAAAGTGTTAATAATATAGAAGAAAATAATATAAAAAAAAAATAAACACTAATAGAATAATTGTAGGGAATTGTAGGGAAAAACCGAAATCTAAGAAAAGTTTAGTAATATAGCGGCAGCTCAGGATGACAGTTCAATTTAATATTTGGAACACAGATTGAAATAAAAAATTATATATATTTAAACATCTATTCTAGTCTATTAACCCTTTTGGCACTCAAGTCTCAAAAGAGCACATACATTAAAAACACCAAGAATAATATTTAATAATTAAGTGCATCACGCATTACAACGCCAATACGCTCAACAAATTCTTAGAATAATCCACGTAAAATTGGATACTTGTTCATGATATCATTAACGTGGCCTTTCCACATAGTAAGGAATCCATTGATGTCATAGTATGTATGTTTTAGTCACAATCTTGTTTTATTACAATTTAATTACACATTACAAGTTTAATTTCTTATACTCATGAAGGAAAAACTGATTCAAGTTAGTGTTCCGGGAATAATATATCTCTGATATTATTCAGTCCGATTACTCGTAATTATTATAATGTACAATGACTCGTAAAAAATAACATTTTACCTCATGAGGCGAAGATGTAAAATTGCAATTTGCTCTTATTTTTATATAAAATTTTAAGGGGTATACTTACTAGATTAGAGGTTTCATTAATCGCTAACGAGCGGTTTATATTATATGTAATCAGTTTGTTTTACGTAGCACAATATGTTGTCAAACATGACAACTTCCTGTAGGTTTATTTCATTTCACTGTTTGAATATAAACAAAAACAATCGCCCCGTTTTTCTCTTAAAACATCTTTATATATGAATGATAATCAAGCCATATAATGATCGGATACATTTCCAAACTCTGGCTCTTTTGAACGCGGTTGAAAAACTGACAGCGGCTTCATCGCCCTGTGGCATGTTGGTAAAGCACGCCTCGAGACAAGCTTCGTCCACATTTGAACAAGCGTAATAGCAGTGCATAGTATGTATCTCGATCCTGAACTACCTCTGTTGAGTCTTGTACTTTTAATTAATAGTTAGAGGTTATAAAATACGAATATAGAATAAAAAAATTCAACGTTGATATTTTTTTGGATTAATTTCAAACACTTTTTTATTAATATTTCTCGTAAAATGTTAACAATTTATCTATCATGAATTAGAAAGATAATTGTATCTTGTAGACAGTTATTTTAATTTGCTAATTTCACACCGATATCTTTATAAAAATATTAAAAAAACCACAGCAGAACGCGCGAACGCCGACCGCAGGCAAATAGAAAATTGCAAGACAAAAAAACCACAAGCGCCGAGATCTCCCAGATTGAAACGTTCACAATAAATCCAACACGTGCCTTTAAAGCTTTTCAAAACATAAAAACACCGCCCGAGGCAATAAATTATGACTACATAAACACCAATATGAGACGCCACAAAAAAATAAAAACTAAGTAATGACTAACAAAACAACACCATAAATTTAAACTTAAAGAGGTGTTATAATTAATGTAAGACGCGTAAAAGGATGATGGTAAAGGCTCGGTTAACAGCTCGACCTTTAGAGTTTCAATGTTATAATTTGCTAAAATTATTTCATATGGATTTTGTCGAATGGAAAATATTCTCATTATTAATACACGATACATTTGTTTGAGTTATTTTTATGAATTAACCAAGTAGTACTTATCATTCTATACAAAATTGGATTTAGTGATAACTTAACATTAATGTTCCTCTTCTTGATGAAGTTTTATTGAAATATTACCTCATGTTGTCCTTTATTGTCGATAAGATGATAAACACAATTTAGACTTTTTGCCTTCAGTGAACACTTATGTATCATAATCGCTGAATCAATCCAAAAAAGTCAATCGATGTAATCAAGTGGTTAAAACACGTGAATCTTGATCGATGATTTCGAGTACAAATTTAGGCCAATATTGTTTTATTATGTGTTTAATTTGTACTATTTATTACCTACACGTGTCGAGTAAAAAACTGTCATATGAGCTATATATTGGGGCCAGCCCAGCAGTGGGTAGACACACACCTTAATGAACATGAATACAATTAAAATATTTCTCAAACAAAATGCTTTAGTGGAAAATATAAAGTGCAGCATATCGTAACTTGAATATTTTACAGGATATGATATGATACGGCCCATTATAGTCTGCTCTTAAATAATACAGAGATCGTTACACAAGTATTTTGCATAAATTGTATCTGAGCACTTGTCAAAATAAAGCCGGCTAAATGTTAACGCTATTTTAAGCAAAACACAATTCACCTTTGAAATAAACCGAAGCTCTACTAAGATCGCAAATGATACACCACAATATCCCAAGTATAATTCTTGGGAAACATTTTATTTTTTGTATTATTAAGATATTATTCCATATATCTTATTATGAAAATAGATGTACATGTACAAACTTACTGCTTTCCTATTTTTATATCCCGGAATTATAAAATTAAACACAAAATGTTTTTTAAATCAAATATTTACAAGATAAAACTTAAACAATGAAGATGAATTAGTTGATAAATTTAAATAAGTTCTTCAGCTTTTAAAAGTCTTTTTGATGGAAAAAGGAAAGATGTAATTGCCTTACAATCCACTTTATGTTTTTATACAGTTCCCTTTCCAACTCAGTGGAAAGAGTTGCTTACACGTTATACATACAATGGCAACTCCTCAATGGCTAGACCGTTCAACAACAAACAAAAGAACAACGGCAAACAACGAGATCTACGTTGGTCAAGCACAAAGATATAACGGCACATTCGAACACAGTGTTATGAGAAACTGGCATAGGATCCACAAGCATTCGAAACCTAGGAGGGTGGCTAAGGTCTCCCAAATAACTACCTTGTAACTATACTAGAAGAAGAAGATTAAAGAACTAAATGCAATAGCCGGTATATACAATTTCAAGACTAATATACTGAACATTTCATATATAATATAATAAGTATAACTTGTTGTGTTAAAGTCACTGTAGTGTGAAAACGATAAAGAAAGAGAGGCTGACACGCCGTAAAATCGTATGCTCTTAACGACTATGTTAAATTTATCTGTACTACTAGCCTTTACAAGGAGATGGCTTAGGATCTAATATAAGAAACAGATAAATTCTCAATCAATTATTATAGAACAGGAATTTACATAAAAAAAATTGGGATGGCAAGACATATAATATAGAACAATAAACAGAATTATGCTCATAGCGTCGAAAAAGAAATAGGTACATACTTGTCACATCATTTTTACTCAGCATTACAGTATATTTTGATTATAATTTTGTAGATTAACTTACATATTGATAGTTTTAAGTAAGTTAATATAAAAAAGTTTTTTTTCATACAGGTAAGTGGGCACATGGAAGAGGTTATCACCGCTTATAAACATTGATACTCCTAGAAAATTTAACCATTCCCTAGATCGCAAATGAGTCATGAGCTTTGGGAACAAAGGTGTTATGTCTTCTATGATTATAGTTACTCTGTCTCATTCAACCCTTCAAAGCAGAACATAGCAATACTAGCTACTTATAACAATATTGCTGTTACCTGAGAAAATATCTATTTCAATTAAAAAAAGTTACATATTACATTAACAACAATAAAAACAAGAGTATTCAATTATTTGATAAAACTTCAATTTTTTAAATCGATTTTATTTTATTCAAGCTAACTTTACAATGTGTGACTCACAGCCCTTACAAAATGTAGATATATCCAAACATATTAATTTGCTATCACACCTGGGACAATTAATTTGCAAATACTTGTTTACGTTGACATTGTATCAAAATCTAAATAGAATATTAGACACAGAAATGCCATGAAATACATTAAATGTGTAAGTACATTTAATTAACCTAAATATATGAGAAAATAATTCTGTTGTTAATAAGACTCTTGTTTGTAGTTTTTTGTTTTAAATTTGTTTTTTTTTCTCAATGATATGTGAACATAAGAATGAATGAATGATAAGATGATATTTTTAGTTTCATTTTTATCAACTACAGTAGACATAAAAACGATTCATCCATAATGATGATTCGGCAATAAACTATAACATATAGAGTAACATTGCCAGAAATATGACATAAACGTTTAATAAAAATTAGAAATTATACATGGAGGGATAATTTATTGCATCTATTTTATTTTCTTTAACATTATCTTTATCTATCTATATTTGTAGCGAAGAAATACTTCAATCTGTTTTGACAAATGTTTCAAGTAAATTTCTAAGTGTCTTAAGCTATGAAACGGCTTCATAAATTCAATATGGCAGACAGCCTTCATAAAATACTTGTCAAGCATGTCATAAGCATTTGACACTATTTTGTGCATGTAATTTAGATATTCTCTAATCGTATTATCTGCTTGTTACCTTAAATGTAATAAGTATTTCTAAGCGGTGATATTGAGACACTTTTAAAAATCAGAGTATCGTCAGTAGTATATATATTGAAAGATACATATTAATAAAAATAAGGACAAATTAAGGATGAAAATAAATTAAATTTATTAATGTATATATTAATAAATAATACTTACTTTACATTATATTAAAAGAGTATGTTTTATAGGCAGTAACATATATTAAAAAAAAGAACACTTTAAGATATCTAGACCAACCCGAAACTCACCACAGAACATAAAGTAATATGCGACATTGGCTATTTAAGATTTTACACATAATAAATTGTACCGTCAGTCGGTTTATTATTTTGCGAGTAAGATATGGCATGAGATCGTAAATTTACGTTACCGTGTACACTGAATTAGTTAAAATCGTAAAAAAACTAATAAGTAGAATTTAATTACTACTACCCTACTTAGTGGTAGGGCTTTGTGCAAGCTCGCCTGGGTAGGTACCACCCATTACCATTATATTATTTATATTATTTAAAAAAAAAATCATAATAAACATTATAATTTCGATGTATCTTATGCTAAACTAATTTGCAGTCGAAAAAATTAATTACTTAAGGCGTAAAGTTATGATATAAATATATATTATTTCACCCGCTCATCAGATATTCTACCGCTAAACAACAGTACGCAGTATTGTTCTATTCCGGTTTGAAGGGTGAGTGAGACAGTGGAACTACAGGCGCAAGGGACATTTTGGTCTCTAAGGTTGGTGGCGCATTGATGATGTTAGGAATGGTTAACATTTCTTACAACGTCATTGTCTATGGGTGATGGTGACCACCTATCATCAGGTGGCCCATATGCTCGTGCGCGAGCCTATTCCATAAATAAATTCAACTTCTAAAATATATTTATTTTCATATGCACAATCATTTTCATTATTAGAGTCTGTTGAGAATTAAATTTATCTAATTATTATTGGTTGCAAAGTTGGGTCAGATCTACAAAATGTTATTGTTATAATTAACCATATAATATTCTGTATTCCAGTTAACAATGAACATTGGTCTCAGTTGTATTTCAATCTAGTATAAATTTCTAGTTAAACATCAAGGAAAATTGATTAAATTGTATATGCAAAATTGTAAATAGAAGCCATCAATTCTCTTTAAATGGCGTCATGTATTTATGTTTTACATTAACGATGATTAATATTAATTTTACTGGTTATTTTCAATGATAAGTACTCTTTATAAATTTGCACTATAATGTAAAGCAACGCTTCTTTTTGCACGTATCTAGAAAACAATTAACCATCACATACAGAAACGTACGTAAAGGAGGCTCCTTTCGTTTTTAACTCAATTAACAGAGATACATCATTGTGAAATATAATTATTTTAATAACAATATTATTTTTTCTCAATAAACAATCCGGTCATTTAATTATGAACCCCAAATTATCAATGGCCATTCATTCTAAACATTGTCATAACTTTACGCCTTAAGTAATTAATTTTTTCGACTGCAAATTAGTTTAGCATAAGATACATCGAAATTATAATGTTTATTATGATTTTTTTTTAATTTGTTATTTTTACAATAATTTTCCTTCGGTTTTCAAATAGTAAACTATTTATATTATTTAAGCTATTGTAATTCAAGAATATTATTATAAATAAGAGTATATAGTGTTGATTTCAAGCTGATACTGAGAAATGTCGGGTGTAATTAATCTTAATTTACACTGTATACCGGAACAATAATTTGTCGTTAGCTCTACAATTTATAGATTAGGTAGGTTAACCAACTCAACTATCATAATGAGCTCATATTTATTTATATCGGACCTCTATAGAACATACACAATAACTTATAATGAGACAAGGGTGTACATATAATACTTTAATATAAGTAGGACTTTATGCAAGTCCGTCTGGGTAGGTGCCACAATCTCATCGCTTCATCATCATCATCATCAGCCCATCCCCGTCCACTGCTGGACATAGGCCTCTCCCAGTGCACGCCACTGTGGTCTTTCTCCGGCTACTCGCATCCAGCTCCTGCCTGCCGCCTTGCGTATATCGTCACTCCACCGTGCCTGAGGACGTCCTACACTACTTTTGCCGAGACGCGGTCTCCACTCTAGAACACGTTTTCCCCAACGGTTGTCGGTTCTACGACAAATATGACCAGCCCACTGCCACTTCAGCTTACTAATCCGGTGGGCTATGTCGATGACTTTGGTTCTTTGACGGATCACCTCATTTCTGATGCGATCCCTCAAAGAAACGCCGAGCATAGCCCTTTCCATAGCACGCTGAGCGACTTTAAGCTGGTGGACCAGCCTTGTCGTGAGTGTCCACGTTTCGGTTCCGTATGTCATGACGGGTAGGACGCACTGATTGAAGACTTTCGTCTTAAGGCACTGTGGGATCGACGATGTTAAGATTCGACGTAACTTCCCAAACGCTGCCCAACCCAGCTGAATTCTTCTATTCACCTCGTCCTCAATGTTCGAATGTTCCTCAAACTTCGAGGACGGTACCGTGTATCGTAGTCGGTTCCGGTAGAACATGTTCATTGAACATGACCTTGGTTTTATCCAAGTTCATCCGTAGGCCGATACGCATAGAAGAATCAGCCAGCTCGTTCAGCATTTGTTGTAGGTCCTGCAGCGTTTCTGCCACGATGACGATGTCGTCTGCAAATCTCAAGTGAGAGATGTATTCGCCATTGATGTTAATGCCACGTCCTTTCCAGTTCAGCGTCTTGAACATATCCTCCATTAAGAACAATTTGGGGGAAATAACGTCCCCTTGTCTCACTCCTCGATGCAATGGTATGGGATTTGTTTGCTGATTCTGTACTCGAACGGATATGGTGGCAGCTTCGTAGAGACATCTCATCACTTGGATGTATCGCCAATCAACTTGGCAACGCTGCAGGGACTCCAGAACAGCCCAGATTTCAACCGAGTCAAAGGCCTTCTCATAGTCCACGAACGCAAGACACAGGGGCCGATTATACTCATGGGACTTCTGTATAATCTGCCGCACTGTATGGATGTGGTCTATGGTGCCGTATCCGGTCCGAAACCCGGGGGTTGGAATTCGTCGAATCTTCGTGCAAGACGGTTCGTGATCACTCTTGAAAACAGCTTATAGACGTGGCTCAGTAGGGACATGGGACGATAGTTCTTCAGCAGGGTTTTATCTTCCTTTTTGAAGAACAGGACGACCACACTCCTACTCCACGCCTCCGGAGTTCTCCCTTCGAAGAGGACAGAGTTAAAAAGCGTCTGAAGTTCCCTAAGTACCGGTTTATCTCCCGCTTTTAATAGCTCTGTGGTAACGCCGTCCTCTCCAGGGGCTTTTCCATTTTTAAGCTGTCCAAGAGCAGTCTCGATTTCGCCAATACTGACTTCAGGCAGGTCTTCGGAGAAATGGCGTTTTAATGTAGCTCTAGGATCCTCATTTTTGGGATCAGGTCGAGATGCATGCGATGCGTATAACCGGCCGTAGAAGTCCTCTACTTCCGAAAGTACTGCCGGCTTAGAAGAAACGACTTTTCCACTTGCTGTGGTCAACTTCGTCAGGTGGCTCCTTCCAAGAGATTGTACGAACACCTTAGACCCCCGATTCTGCTCAATAGCTCTTTCTATTGCAAGATATGGCTCAATTGTCTGTTCACGTATCTATATTGTAGAATAAAATGAATTGAAATTATTATATTATTAAATGAATAAATTGTTTATTTTACTACTAATACTAATTTGTTATGTATTTAATGTAAGTTTTTTTTTAAATATATTTAAAAAAAAACTTACATTAAATACATAACATTTACAGAAAAGTCATATTTTTTTTTCAACTTTTATACAAGTATTTTAAAATGTAGATATAATTAATTAATTATTAATATAATTGTTGATTGTCTTGTGGTATGTTTGACGAGTTAAAGCCTTCTACAAACAAAATAAATCCCACAATAATATACAATATTTAAAAAAAATGAAAAAATTTAATAAAAACAAATTAATCTTTATTTCATTATAAAAATATTGACTGTGGTCAAAAGGCTTGGAAATAATGTCATAATTGAAGAAAAAACTAAACATAATAATGAATCACCATAAGAACGATGTCACTGGTACTGAAACTCAAAGTAATAAAGAAGACAATTATAGGTAAGCTTATTGAGTACTAGATATTATGTGCACGTGTTTTAGATTTCCACCGTAATTCCGGAGTCATAGCTGTGCCCGTGGCAATCGCTTGTCCCTAAATATTTTATTCTACGTAAAGACCACGATGGTCGATCGCTTCATTCGATTTTTTTTTTATTTTAAAAATGGAATTAGACTTTCGTCTGTGGGGGACCTTATCCTGAAAGACGTGAGATCTGGCGTTGTGTCATAAATCGATAAAGTGCACTTAACAAACACCGGTTAATTAACAATTTTAGCAGCTGTATCAAAACGCGATAACTTGAAGTATATCTGTACAATTCAGATTAAACAAATTCGTTTTAAAGCATAACAATTCATTGCTTGATACAACGTTTCTGCATTGTCCCTGATTAGGCTGACATTTAAATAAATGTTTCCGATTGTTCCTAGATACGGATTTAGACTTCAAAGAAAGTATAGATCAAATGTCTAGGTCTTTTTAAATGTTATTCTGTAATTTCAATTCTAAATACTAGACTTTAAATTTATTATTAAATGTTTTTTAAGGTAATTTCAGTCATAAAGAAAAAGAAGGTTTTAAGTTGGTCCATTTCTATTTATGTATCGTCGTCTATGTGTTGTTCTTTTTAACGTAAGCTTAGATAAAAAAAAATATCTATTTCATAAATTAATAAAAGTATGTATTAATACTACAATTTTGAGTAATTTTCAACCGACTTCCTTAAGTGTGTATACTGTTGCTCTGTTGATATTCTTTGGCATAAGAATTTAGTTTGAAATTAAAAAGGTATACTTATAATACAAAATAAAAATGTACATTTATATCAATACAATCTTGAACGTATTACTAAATTCGTTATTGATTTGTTTAAAAATAAAACTATTCTAAAGTTCAACCAAAGTATATCTTGCAATATTACAAAATAATTACATATCCATAAGGTTAAATAACTTTAGAAAATGTCAATGGTCATTACTGTACTATTCCAGGCTTTCAAATATTTAAAATTCCAACATATTCGAATGCTACTATATACCGTGTGGTCCTTAATTAAGACATAAACCCATAGGCTTTGTCTGAAACGTGACCCGAGAACTATAACTACAACGCGCAACCCCAGTAACAAAGACATATACACAGAACTAGAGATAATGGATGATATTGTTATAATAAACGCAATAGATTTTTATGTAGGTCACTTAAATAGTGGGACAGTTTCGTTAAGAAAGTTTTTTTCTATCAAAGAGTATAAGTTGATTATATCGGCTCAGGGATGTCGGCCACAGTGGCAAAGAGAGACCAGCCAAACTACACAGAACATATTTTATTGCATAGTGTGTATGCAATATCAAGTACATTTTCTATTCCCTCACTGCCATAATGCCATAATAAAACTACCGGAAACGGCACAAGTGCAGGAACAAAGGCTTCGTTTTGCTTTCCGAGATACGTGAAGTCGTTTGTACTTCTACTCAAAAGCAAACTTCTACTTGAAAGCAAAAATCTTCTTATGAAGAGAGGGTAAGAAATTCCATAATTTTGGTTCACTTTTGGCAACAACGCTGTTTACATATGTGGCAAAATTTCCTCTAACCTTTCCAAGTAGATAACTATACTTATAATATTTTCTTCACGGTTCATAAAAAATGTTCTTAACACAATGATTTATACCAAACCTTTGTTTTGCTGACGTCTTTCAAGCTGCAATCTTCGATTTAAGTTCAAGTAATTAAATCTAGATCTTGCTTTTTATAAAAAACGATATTTTGTTTTGCAAATTGATCCGTGTCCACCTGATAGCAGCACTTGGGAACTATTTCCGACTCAATACTCTGCTGGCAAATTGGTATCTCGTCATCCAACGATCTTATCTACTAATAATAGTAGATAAGCCGCTGGAAAAAAAACCCTTAGCTCTTATGACACCTAGGCATTGAAAAGCAAAGGCTCTATGCTACTCTATCTTAGCTCTATCTCTATAAAAAAACTAATTAAAAGTCTACTCAGGAAGATTTCCGAAAATCTATTTTTGAACTGAAGTTCAGCTGTTGAAAGAAGGCTTATGTGTTTTCAATTCTATCATAAGTATCGTCACAGAAGTGTCATTTCCAGCGATAGAACCTCCATGGAACGTTCATGTTTCCGTACGTATTTCTTCACACAGTAAGCGCGTTGTGGAGTATGCAGCGTTGCCGGTACAATTTTATGTCACTTTGACGATGTTATCGAGTGTGCAAATGCGGCCACTCATAATGGCCAGTCAGAGATCGCAAACTGTATAAATAAATAGATTCAACTTTGCTATAAATTCTATTACAGTTTCTTTTTCCTTTTTTAAATAAAACTATTGTTTTAAGTTATTTTATTACTTAATCACGAAACTTAAATAATGATGAGCGTAGGGAGAGAGAGGAGAACAGGACAACTTAAAAAATGGATGGAGTCTGTGAGGAGAGATATTTGAGAGATGAAAGTGAACGATCAGATGAAGTTTAATAGAAAATAACAGAAAGAAATGACATACTGCGATAACACCAATTTCCTAAATAGATTGGGAAAAAAGAACAGGAAAAAGAAAAAAAAGACTTATTCAAATGTCTATAGAGGTCAACAACCTTAATAATTAATGTATAGTCAACGATATAATCGGTTATCATTTTAAATATCTGCATCTACAAATACACTGAATGTTTAATTTTATTAATTTAAGGTAGTCAAATTAAGTGTTTGACAATCTTATGACATCTGTATAAAATACAAACTTATTCTTTTTTAAATTTTTCATAAACAAGTGTACACAGATAAAAAAGATACCTACTCTTCTGTACAGTTCGTCATAGCTAACTTTTATTACTGCTTCACTGCTATGCATATTCGCGTAATGTTAATGTAGCCTTTCTTGTAGACCTTTATTTACAATACAGCTGTATTTACCACAAAAAGGTTTTCTGATATTGAGGTGACATTTACAATATTATATATGTGTAGATATTTATATGCTGTTGATGTTGACAATCAATGATCTGCAGATCTATTTTATAAAGAACTTACTTCAAAATCAAATGTATTTTATTCAAGCAAACTTCACAATGAACTTTCAATATTAGAAAACTATCAACGGTAAAGCTTTAATTATTACTGAAGGAAGATTGAAAAAGACTTATTAAAATTAAACATTTAATAAATAAGAAAAATCCAAGTTTCACCCGCTTCGAAAATCCATAACAACCCCTCTAAGAAACCAGCATTCGCCGGCGGTTTCTCCCGAAACGAGGCGACTTAGCAACCTTCAAGACAGGACATGTAATCATTCTTTTTGAGGCTTTTAGGCCGGCGAAGCACCTGCAAGCCTCCGGTGTTGCAAATGTCCGTGAGCAGTGGTAATCACTCTCCATCAGATGAGATTCCTCGTCGTTTACCACCCATAACATAAAATAAAACTTACGGCGATTGGCTAATTTGAGGTGTATATATGCCGATAATTTTAATTATATTCCTAGGCCTACTGTCAAATTGGTACACAGTCAGCCTGGTAGCAAATGTGAACATCTAGCATATCCATTGGCATTGGCTCTTAATTTCTTATAATTGATTAGTAGTCGAGATGGCCCAATGGTTAGAACGCGTGCATCTTAACCGATGATTGCGGGTTCAAACCCAGGCAAACACCGTTGATTCAAGTGCTTAATTTGTCTTGAATTTAAACCAGCATGTGACAAATTTCATAGAAATTCTGCCACATGTGTATTCCACCATTGGAACAGTGTGGTGGAATATGTTCCAAACCTTCTCCTCAAAGGGAGAGGAGGCCTTTAGCCCAGCAGTGGGAATTTACAGGCTGTTGTTGTTACTAGTAGTTGCCCGCGGCTTCGCTCGCGTTTTAAGGTCCTTGCTTGGAGTTCAAGTTTGCTTTATACTAAATTTCATCAAATTTGGTTCAGCGTTTTGGTCGCGAAAGAGCGACAGACAGTCTGAGTTACTTTCACATTTATAATATTAATATATACATATTATATCCACTGTAGGTAAATATTTAATATAGAAATTGTAATAAATTTTATGTTTATTTATGATTTATAATTTGACCTATAGACACCATAGCGCATAATAAAGGGATGTCAAAATCAAATGGTTTATTGAACGAATAACTTAAATCGAATAACTCTTATACAAAACATACAATCTTCTCAAAATCGATTGTAATGAGATTTGTTTAATACTAAATCATATTCTCAATTTCCATTCGTTCAATAAAATATAAAAGGCGCCATAAACAGGTCTGCGATGGCGTCCGATTTTATTTAGAAGCGTAGCGAAGTGTTAATTTGTCGGTCTTAATTTAATTTTATGAAGGCGATTTGGTTCACAATATTATTGTTATATCCTACTGGATATTTGTTGTTTGACTGTTTTATGAAATTTATTTGTGCTTTAAAATTTTTGTATAAACTTTTGTCCTTTAAAAATTAATTGCTTTATAAAAATAGCATAAATACCTTATGAAGACTTAATATATACGAAGAAAAAGAAAACCCAACCCTTTTAGAAGATCGCAAGTTTAAATTAGTTCAAATATGCGAATTTAATTACGAGAATGTCTGCATTTTTCGAATTAAATAAAACAATTCTCCTCCAATTAAAACCTTGATAAAAAAAAATACCCACTAATGTCACGTCGAACATTTGTTGAAGAAGTATCTTTGCATTTTCCAATAGTAACGACAACAAAAAAAACAGATGCTTCTAAAACTTACTGTTATAACTTTTTGCTTTTATATTCTCTCATCGTTACAGCTTTTCATCATTACAGTATTAATATGTTATAGAATTCCCTAATAGTTTAAGTCTTGTCTAGTATAAATACAGAGTAAAAAATCTTAAATTGACAAGAAACATGAAAAAAATATACCTACATTATTCAAGTAGGATTTTACGCTTACTTTTGAATCCGTATATTTCATAATTATATCAAATTTAAAACACGAGTTAAACTCAAAAACCGGCAAAACTCAGTAGTTACTTAATCTAACCTGAAACTTTTGGCAATTTTGAAATGTAATTTATTTTTATTTTTGATTTGATATTGTATCTACTATTGTTTGTCCTAATGAAAATAAAATGTCGTACTGTCGGCTTAATAATAGCACATACTGTTGCAAGTTATGTTGTATCAATTGATTTTTTTTTTTCAATAAAAATAAACTTTATAACAATCTGGTAGCCATTGGTGGAGCAGTAAAATTTTATTGTAGATACCACTTAACCCGTAACGTGTATAGCAGAGAACAGGGCACTTAGGCCTAATAGTTGGACTATTATAGTAAATACTGAATTGATTTTACTCCTTATAGCTCGTCGTTATTGGAACATCTCAAAGAGTAATTCCTGGTTATATGGGACTATAATCGAACAGAAGTATGGAACGTATGTATATATGAATACACATGCGCTGAATTTTAAAAATATTGGCAAGTTGGTATATTAGTGACAAAATTTATACCTTAAAAAAAAACAATATTTGTCTCCTTAACTTATAATAGTATTATCAAACTAAAAACACTAAGCAAAACAGTCAGACTAAAAAATTATAAGAAGTATTATACTTTTACACTGGCGACTATTTATATTAATGGTATACGACAAAAATCGTGTATAAATAGAGTATTAATAATACCTTTCAGATTGGGTTTATGAGCAGGATGAACTATAGTCTATAACTACAAATTTAGCAAATAAAAATTGAAAGATTCCTCCTGTCTTTGATTAAACAGTATTTAATTAAGATACACGTGTTCTAATCAATGAACCATCTCGACTCATGAATAGAATATCTTTATTTATATAAAATAAAATATACAATAAATGAAATATAATATGTCAATGCTATGCAAAATTTAAATTAAGATTCCCTTAAAACAACAGTTTTTTTTAAAATTATTAGCATTGAATTCGAATTTGACATGGTTGCAATATGTAATTTCTAAAGTAATTAATAATTGAATGCATACTAAATTTATCAATCTGTTAATTTGTAACGGAACTTTATGCAATCCAGTAAGGCAATTATTCGTAACACGCTTAACCGTGTACCAAAGTATACCATATCTCACCTTTTACATGTAAAGTTAATTGCTTTGGGTAACCTAAACTCAGGTCAAAAGTTATCACAGATAAGCCACTGTGCTACATTCACAATTAAGTGATAAGTATCAACAATAACCTAATATTGTTATCCACAGATTGATAATTGGTTGGTATGGAAGCATATTGCTTATATAATTTGTAACTACATAGCAATCAAATTTGAGAAATAATTATCACAATTTTCATAAGGCTTACACATTTAAATGATTTCACCACATACTTACATTATCTGTATAAGATTAATAGATTTCGAAGTTCAAAACCATTGTATCGATTTTCATAAACATTGATAAGTATCGATGTATATTTTACCCGTAGAAAGTTTTTATATCATCCACTTACTTAGTTTTCCCAAGATGTCGATAGTGTACAATAAAAAAAATACTTAAAAAGTCTTCTATTTATGTATTGATATACATATATTATTTAATATCCTTATCCAAGCCCCAGGCCATGATTTTACAAATTTAATTAAAATCGGTTCAGCGGTTTAGTCTTGAGATACAACAAACTGACAAATTTAGTTTAGTATTTAAAAATAATAGTAAAGACATGTCGGTTGATTTAGATATTATCATGTAATTTTGTTTTTTTAAGAGCCATTCATTATTTAATGAATAATTAAGAACAATTACACTCTGAATACTCTCATTTATAAGATTAATCTATCTTAAACCTTAATTTAATACCTTTTTAAAATTAAAATCACAAATCAAGTCTCCTTGTATCAAATTTGTATTAACACAATGAAAATCGAAAAATGTACAAATGAGTAATTTCAGTGGCTTAAACTAGCTACCACAAGTTTTAATAAATTATTATCACACATAGGGCTCCACTTTTCAATAATTTTCCATAATGCAATATTTTACGTGTATGTGAGAACAATAATGACAAGAATTTGAAATTGGAATGCAAGCTTCCATCTCGTTTCATATCGCACGCGTTGGCGCGCACCGGTAGCGCTGGCTACTTTAGGTTCCATAAACATACCACAGATAAAATATTCAAAGATACAAAATCCATATAAAAATAATACAAGGCGTATTGTCTTTACAATTATTATTTATTTTATATCCGAACATAAATTTACCGTCTTAATTTATCAATCCATTACGAATTAATATTTTCAATCAGTATGGCAACATTTTGTAGCGATATTCTATTATTTTAAAATACCGTTGTAACCATTTTATATTTTCAGTAAAGATCCAGTTCACATCAAACAATATAATACAATAGCATTATTACAATAATTTTTGCAATTGTTGCTGAATTACTGCGGCGTCTGATCTGCAATGATTGACCATTGATTGTATGATTAGGCACTTTCCTTCAATACCATTGCCTGGTTATTCCATGAAATATTAAGAAAAATAAATCTACGGTGAAGTAAAAATTTAAAAAAAAAAATTATTGAATTATACTAAATTTAAATATTTAATGAGTTGAGTGTGTTTATTATAAGAATATATTTTTGTATACACTTCCTATTATATTTATGCTGTTCTCAGCTTATAACAAAAACGGAGTTTGAGAAAATTATAGAGAGATTTACGAACACCTACTTTAGATTGGATGTAATATTCTAGGTATAAGCTATTATTTAGCCTTTGTTGGCGCAATTGTGATAATGCATAATTTAATATTCCATTCTATGTGATATAGATTTTTTTTTATTAAAAATTCTTTTGCTTAAAAAAACAAATACTATTGCAATAAACCGATTAAAAAATAAAATACAACACAATATAGTAACCAATGTTTAAAATTTAAATATATATATATATATATATATATATATATATATATATATATATATATATATATATATATATATATATATATATATATATTAAAGAATATACACATATACATAGTGTAAGTAATTAAAAAAAATGAGTTATTGCTCGTGAAACAATACAATTATTTTTTATTAATGAGTAATCTTTATTATTGATATATTACATTGATAACTATGTGTGAGATATTACCAACTGCTGTTACTAACTACAGATATATGAAGTCACATTTCACCTTCTATTCTCTACGGGAGCCCGGCTGTCCTAAGCTGTTTGGGCAACATGTCATCTCCTTCAATTCTCTTCTTTTTTCCTCTTCTAATCGATCAGAATTTTACTTGGTGGTAGGGCTTTGTGCAAGCCCGTCTGCGTAGGTACCACCCAATCATCAGTTATTCTACCGCCAAATAACATTACTCAGTATTGTTGTGTTCCGGTCTGAAGGGTGAGTGAGCCAGTGTAACTACAGGCACAAGGGACATAACATCTTAGTTCCCAAGGTTGGTGGCACATTAACGATGTAAGGAATAGTTAATATTTCGTACAGCGTCATTGTCTATGGGCGATGGTGACCATTTACCATCAGGTGGCCCATATGCTCGTCCGCCAACCTATACCATAAAAAAAATCACATCCATCTCTCTTATAAGCATTTCATAAACACTCCTTCCTTGTCTTCTAAGTTTTCTTCTTCCCTTGAAATGCAAATGCAATGCAAATCAAATTCACTTAAATTTAATTTACTTCTATCTGAATATTAATCGGTCGATTGTAGCCGATAACCAGATCAAAAAATCAAATAAAAACATATTTTATTCAAGTAGGCTTTAACCAGTACCTTATATTTAGAATCGTCATTTTACGGAAATATGTTGAGTAAAGCCCACCAAGTTTGGATTGTCAATTCTACCGAGAAGAAAAGAAACTCAGTGGTAACTCTTTTCTAACATTAAAAACACAAAAAGTATTAAAGAAACTCAACAAGTATTAGCCCCACGCTTTTTTATCATCTATACAATTTTGTGTTGAATAATATGCGCTATTTATAATATGCGACCAATGAGCTTTCATTGTTTACATAGATTAATAAATTTGTTTATAATAAGCCTCTCAAAAACAGCTCTTTTATTACATTTATTTTATAAAAATTACAGTACTAATTTTGTTGCCTTTATAAAATGACCATCAAATGTTATCTCCTCTGTATTTCGTTTCTTAAGCAAGCAATATGTCGAAGCAAAAGAAACAAACAATGTTTGGAGCAAAATATACGATATGTGCTTCTCAAACACCTGACAGTCTCATTACCGCGAACTATCAACGCACACTGCGCCCACGTAAGTTAAGTCAGGCAAAAAGTGCATTTGTTTTTTTTTCTTTATTTTCTTCACAAACTTAAGACCCAAGTTTAACACAATAATTTAAAATGACACTGCTATCTTTCAATAAACTTGTTTAAGAAAAACGTATGTTTTTCAATGAGACAAAATCATATTTAAATAATTTTCAATTCAAAATTTCCAAAAAAATTCTATTGGCCAAATTATTTAAAATTTTGCAAAGTATTTTAGTATAATATGATAGTATATTTTATTACTACGTCTAATACATTTATCAGTCTAATAAATTCCTCTGGGTAGCCTGAAAAAATCGTATTTTTTATAACAATTTATTGTGAATAAAATGAATTCAAGATCGCTTATATTAACTGAACTTTTAAGCTCTTCTTTTTTCGTTTCAACCAATTCCTGCCCCATTGCGCAAAGTATCACCTCTCACCCGGCCGACAGGGCCGCAGCTCACTGCTTGACACGCAATTAAATAATGCTCCAAGTGTTCACACTAAATTCAATATCTCCAAGCAACGCCAGATCTAGTTCCGAGATCCTGACGCCTCTACTATTTGCACACTATATAAAACCTCTTTAATAGCAGTTTATATTCCTTTCGAGACTTCAAAATTAAATTTCATTATTTTGTATTTGAAAAAAGAACAATTTATTGTTCTGAATGATATTGGCATAAAATATTATTTTTTGTCCTAATAAAATATGATCTTTGTATAATTATATATCGATCAAAAGGCTAATTCAACCAATATGATTTTTAAAAAAATATTACTTCAGAACGTAATTCACGACTTGGGGTTAATAAGTAAATAAATAAAGTTAATAGTGCGAGAAGTTAACGAGTTATAAGTGATAGTGTTATATGGTAAGTGATTCAGTGCTATTCAAGAACAGTTGAAACTGAACACGCTTTGTTTTCTCGGACAGTTCCCACAGCGAAAATAATTGACTGTCTGTTCAACGAAATATCGTATTCGCACATTACTTTTGTATCACTAAGTAATGAATTGTATGTAGATAAAAAAAACACCACTACAGACCTTTTATTATTTAATTGAAGAGAATGTAACATACTCTACGTACAGGAATGTAAAATGTCAATGTCAAATTTGGCGCCAAAAAATTTGCCTTAAAATAAGTTGACCTGAGTTTCGTTTATGCTTCTTAAACGTTTTGCCCGGTCATTTATCCTTTTAATTGAACCTTACATTAAGAGTTCGTACACTACCGACATTACTTAAGGCTTAGTGACACGAACGCATAACTCACGTCATACCAACCATTACTGTAAGTCAAAATGGCGGCTATCAAAGAGAAAGCTCGCTCTCTCACATCATTCTCCAAGCCATAGTCTATGAAGGGCTTGCGGAACTTAGCATAGACACAACTGAACAGGAACAATTTAACCTTTATTCAATTTACAATAAGGTTGAAAATGTATTGACATTATTTTAAATTTTATTCGCTCCAGTGTGACAGGGCTAAATTTATCAATTTACGAAGATTGTTCTTTGTCTTGCATTATTAACACGTTAACGTCGTGTTCGGAGCGTTGCAATGGTTGCTAAATATTAAATTATGGATATTTTACTTGCTTCCACGATAACACATTGTTCTTTAGAGCAGCAATACACCTACGTTATTGATACTTGAAAGGCTCGTGGTTTATATTCAAAAGGTGCATATTTTATTATGACATAAAGACTGTATCACACTGGCGACTTAAGTCACCTTTAATATAATAATTTAAATTTATTAATATTGACTTTTTTGTGCAAATAAAATTGTACCTTTAATAAAATATATCATCCTATGTCCTCCTTCGCCTTACACTTATATTGTCGCTATTGAGTAACAATGATTTCATCACACCTTTTTGATAATTAGTAAGATTGAAAAACACTTATAGATATTTTTGGCTATCACTGTCTGCTTTGATTGGCTTATTTTTAAGAAAAACATCACAAAACTTTGTTGATACCATTTTTAATTGGCTTATTTTATGAATATATGTTCTATACAATGATATTCTAATAAACAGATATGTTATACCCATACTAAACATCAGAAAAAAGTGTGCCGCGCCGGGGACGGTTTATTTTAAATTTCGTTACAAGAAAAAGGAATAGCTTGATAAAAACAATAAGTAAAAGGGATAACTAGATGTTTTAATTACGCAAAACGTATTACTACATAATTATGATGTATTATAACGTATTACTGGCATAATTATGATGAAAACGACTAAGGCAAACGTCCCAATTAGGACGTTTTCAAGTCTTCACTTTTTGCGCGTTAATGACATATCTGTTTACTAGAACATCATTGGTTCTATATATGAAAAATAATTATATTATGTAAGAGGTATTAAATAAAACACATATCATTATACACCGTGTATTTCAATAACATTTTTATTAACGTCAGTTACAATAGAATTATTTTAAAATAAATTCAACGCTAATATTATTATTTCGAAACAATTAAGTGCATTTAAAAGAAACTACTCTAAAGATTAAACCTCCCACTTTTTATGAAATTTTATGTCGAGTCTTATTTAACTAGAAATATTAATTATTAGCGATAAATAAATAAAATTGTGTTATATCTAATTTACAATTAATACATGGCAAAAGATTCTTCAAAGGAACTGATGACATTCTTAATGTTATTTATTTATATATAGAGATAGTTATAAATTTATTTATATATATCTATCTATAAAGTGTAAAGATTAATGAGTAAAATAAATTAATATATTTGAAGTTTGTTTTTCACTTTCGTCTTTTATAGTTGTTTTAATAAATTGTATGTCAAGGAACTTATGAATTTATTATTTGAACTCCGTTAAATTTTATTAAATGCGAATAAGTAATATACGTTTATCTTTTTATTAAAAAAAAAACCTCAAAAAGATTAAGACTGGCCGATATTTTTTTAAATAAAAACTATAATTAATTATTGTTCTCCATTAATAATAATAATTATTAAAGTCTTAAGCGATAGTAGGAGGAGTAGTATGACTATAAATATTTATGTAATATATACATAATATTTCGTTTCTACATTCATTTAATTACGATAAAAGAAGTAATATTGTCAGTGGCACCATATCATTTCCTGTAGGTGTAGGTACGTTAACTTATTCTATAAGCAATATTTTTAAATAATTTTTCGTACATTATTAATAAATTTTAAATAATATTATATACTACACATTAATTAGCTGCAATTAAAATATTCGCTTATAAATAATTATATGAGCCTAGAGACTTTTCCCTTCTATAAATTTCTTTGCTACATTAAGAAATTAAAAAAACAATTAAGTACCTACCTACGACATTTTCTTACCAAATTTCACCCGTTTTTCCGAACTCTTTTCGTTAAGCATGTTGGGTTCATTCGTTAAAATTGGTTAATTTTTAAAAAAATATTCTGCTTTCAAATTTTTTTATGCTGACAGTAACCGTAAGAAGAGGCTTACTAAAGGACTCAGCATATCACATAAAACAAGTTTTTCATATTTTTTTTAAATTATTAACCAATTTTTTCAAATGCACTGCAACATCAAAGTACTATATATACATATTTAATTTAATTAAAATTGACACACATACGCTAAGAAATTAGGCAAGATATAGCCAAGCTATAATTTAAAAAATAATTGACGCATCCAATTTAAAGACATCTAGTACAAATTAAAGCAGTTACAATAAATTTATTCTTAAAGCTAATTAAATCTTTTTGAATTTCGATGCAATTAAATAAATTATTACAATAATAATATTGTGCTAACAGCTGGCGCGGAACTGGCGAAGCATAGGGCAGAGTAAATTCGTGTAAGCGGATGCTCACAAAAACGCGCAAATATACGACATTTCGCAATAATATACGCGCGCAGAAACGCGTATGCACAATCATACGCGATTGTTTTCAGATTGTGTTTAATTGTATGCGTTGTTCATTGTTACTTAAAAATCCTCTACGATACGCTCGCCAATCCGAAAGTTCTAAAATCGAAATATTAAATAAACAAATATTTCCTTATAGTGTAACTACTCAATTCCATAAATCTATTACTATTATTTTGGTGTTTAAATTGCAATATATATTAATTCGATATTCTTTTAGTATCTTAATATACATCAGTACTAAATAATCGATTGAAATATATATTCCATGGCTATTAATCGAAGTACGTGTACATTTAATCGGCTAAGATTTATCACGTTGAAAATATAATCACGACTTATTGAGAGGTTTTAATATCTGCTTTCTCTGGCTATAAAACAAAAGGGTTACTATTGAACTGGTCTAATTATTTTTTGTTGTTTTAAGGTACAGTTATATGACCTGGCATTTCAAATAAAACTTCTTGAAAATGTTGAAAATTTAGTTGATAATTTTACGTTTTACTTTAGCCGATTAATTGTCAACTTGGATATACTACGATCTTAGTCCATTGAAAATACAAATAAATATCACTAGTTTTCATAGGCCGATAGTGAAACTCTCGTCGTAATATACGTGAATATAATATTTTACTATTCAATATGATTCTAAAAACGCTGTTTAAGACAAGGCACGCAAAATAATTCATCTATCGCAGATTTTAAATGAAATTTTTATTAACAGCTAAATCGAATGAATAGCTTGATAAATTTTAATTTGACACTTAATTTTATTAAATTTTATACAATTTTCACAATATTAGTAATCTTGAAATTGAACATACGTATAGTAAACGTTACCTATATTCAAAGACTTTCATATGAAATCTTATTGAATAATATATTTAAATATTTTTAATAGTTTAACTATTTGATTGAACGTTGTAATTAGAGTTCGTAATCTTAATTTATTTTCTATAATGTCGTTTTACTTTCAAGTAAAACAAACAGTAAAGTTTGTATTTTACGCAACTGCCCTTCCATGTGACCATTTCTACACTAAATATCTAATTTAAATGCTTACAAAATTTATTGTAATTACACATCTTCCACGAAGTATTGATCTTGCGATTTAGGATTACATGTATTTTCCTGAAAAAATAACACATATCTCTTATATATTACATAAAATAAGATTTGTACAGCAAATACTAACTTATTTGATTGACGCAGATATTACTAACAAAATGTATCAACATTTTTTTTCCATATGCAACACTTTCATCAAAAGACTGAAATCATCAGGCATATTATATGTTCATACTATGTTCTAAATAGAATGTTGACTGAATAACATATCACACATATTCTTACAAAACTGTAAGAAACAGTTAATATTGAAATGAATAGTGTTGATAGATTGTTATAACCATTACCTTCGTAGAGCTATTTGGGTGGAGCTAATTGGGTATTTTCCTTCCAGCTCTATATAATAGAGTAAAGTTAAGACTTTGTGTGTTTACTGGACCGCTTGCTTTGAGTAACTGTGATTATGTGACATGAATAAAAGTCCTTGTATTTAATTCTTACCATTGTTAAAAGTAAATAAAATTTTGGTAAAAAAGTACTTCATATACTATTAACAAATGCTGCTCTTAATTTTAATAGCAAGCGAGCAGATATAGGGGCTGTGTTGAGTATCATAAAAATGTGTAATACGAGTAAGTAAATAGCAATGCTATTGCGTCTAAATACAGATAATTAAAATATAATGTTTGTCCAAATTATATAATAAATAGTAAGTGAATGTAAAGTGAAGTGAAGATGGCTACGTGTTTATCACATGATAGCTCTAGTCAAAGATAAAATAAGTTGAGTATGTAGTATAAGTATGGATTTGCATATTGTGTAGGTGTGAAACAAGCAATGGTTGGATTCATATTCAACACATAAAATACAATTAAAATACCGTTTATAACTTACCTCACGTAAAAAATTTATACAATCAAAAATATGCATATCTATTCGTCTATCTCATAACTAGATGAAGTAACTATATGACCTCATGTTAAATAAATACAAGAACGTAGATGACGGATATACTTATTGTATGACAACTAGAAATCATAAACCAAATCATTCCTCATGATCTAAAGCAAACTTTGAAGCTGTAAACATGCCAAGCGAAGGAATAGAAGGCAGAAGAAGGAAGACATCTATCTGACTTACAATTATTAGTAACAGCTGCGGTAGCATTGCCGGCTACGCCTGGACTGATGCCGGTCATAGTCGGTGTGCCACGGTATCGAACTAACCAAACATTTGTTTAATGTTATCACCTGCAAACAGCAGTAAGCAGAACGTACGCCACAAAGCATCTAGCCTCTACAAAATCCATATGTTCAGGTGAACATAAGACAAACAGGTAAGGCGATTTGAACATTAAACTGATGTCATTCGAAATTTAAATTGTTACTTTTTTTTAATTGTAGTTAGTCACCAGTTTTATGTTCAAAATCCCAAACATTGTAATATAATATATACATATATAAAGTTAATATTACATATTTTCAGACAGTGCTAGAAGAAAAGAAAGAACGCAGGTAGAAGAGAAATTTGTAAGAGCTCACGTAAGCACTTTAATGCAACCTAACTTGCACAACCATATCATTTAAACTAAGGACATTTTCACGTTGATCCATCTATTATCCTAAATATTTTACAATATATTATGTTTTGTCGTTATATATAAAATTTACATAGATACATATATATTAACATCAACAACAATCAAACTAAAATAAACCGTTTTAAAGATGAAACTTGTTAAACACAATCGAGTCAAAACATTAGAACTAAATTGACAATTGACAAATTTCATCTAGACAAGACGAACACTCAAGGACAATCTAAATGAACTAAGGGCCAATCATTTGACAACATCGAATCGTACAAAAATAAAGCATATATTATTCCATTACTTACCGAATAAGAGGCCAATGATAACGATCCCAATCACGCCCATTATAATCATCATCTGCAAAATAATGAGAAAAATTTAAAGCAATGTATTACTTAACAGAGAATCAAGAGTCTAAAATTATCTGTCAAATTATTCAAATGTTTTAATTTTTTTAAAAAATAACACAATTATTTAGATGCAATACCTTTAAATTTTGTAACCAAAATTTATTTTTCAAGCTCTTTGCCTGTTGCTCGAACTGTGAAGCACCCTGTTGGAGTGCATCTGGAAAATTTAAACGACAATTGAAGGAAGCTTTCGAGCGAAGCGGGCAGTAGCTAATTAGTAACTTGACATACCTGCTCTATCATCTAATTCCGACAACTTCGCGTCTCTGTCTAGAACCTTCTCGACATTTGTTTTCATAATATCCACGACCTGAAAATGAATTATTGATCTTGTAATAACAAATTCCTTTACATTACCAGCTGCATTTTTGGTGCTTCTGCAATTAATGTCCGTTTCTATAGGTAAAGGTAAACAGCTACCATAAGTTGGCTCGTTTCCTCGTCTACCTTTAATATGATTGCATAAAAATAAGCTTTACTTCATCGACTTGCGCCTGAGTCTGTTGCAATCTTCTCTGAGCAGCGATCTGCTGTGGAGTGCGCGGTCCCCCAATAATTTCTCCATCTGGTCCTGTTTGGGGTTCAGCTGGGGCTAAACCACCTGGAGTACCTCCTTCAGTCGCCCTGAAAGTTGAAGTATTATTTTTTGAGACAAATATTGAAGGACCTTTGCTGTAACTGACATTGAAGTAATAATAAAAACGCCAAATTTTTTTTCTGACGGAAAATGTGAAATATTTCTCCAGAATCGTATTTGTCGATAAAAATAGATTTTATCCAAAAACTAAACATTTAACAGTTTTATGTTATTGCATAAATAATTCAATCTTCTAATCAATAAGTGTTTAGAATTATTGAAAGCTTGAGTATCGATTGCAGTTAACGTAATAACGAATTTTTCTTCATTGAATTGACTGTTGTATTTATGGAGAATTTAAAAAATCGTATTGACTTTATATCAACGTTGGCAAAATGCCAAAGTCGTTATGAAAATGTAGGCCATCTAAATTTTCTAGAACAAAATTTTATATTTTTATACCATAAAAATGTATTTGCTGCTTTTATTAGTATTCATTGAAATATACACGGTATTGCAGCTTAATAACCTACCTAACTTTATCTTATTATCACTAACACTTTTTTCAATTACAAAATAATTTACGTCTTCGTTACACTGATAAATCTAGTTCAAACATTTTAATGAATTTTTCGTATTATTCGACGAAAATAGTTAAACTTTTCAGAATGTATTTATCATAAGCAATTCAGATATTTATTTTTTTACATTTCAGAAAAAACTATACCAATGTATTAATTTAATTCTGAAACTACATATAAAACCAAATAATATATAGCGAACAAAACTATTAACTGACATGTTACTCATATATTCATAAGCTTAAGAACTGTTTAGAACTGTAAAAACTGAACTTAAATATTCAATACACATTTTTGTATAAAATCAAGCATTTTGCTTCAAATTATTGAATAAACTTAAATAATTAACAGTAAAAACAACTCACATTTCTCTGTCTGCACTAGTTTCTATTTACGACGCACTAAGGTAATAGGATGCTGAGGGAGGCTTTCTTTCACTGGCGTTTCAGCTTGCCGCAAAGCTCGACTGACATGGCCGCAGTAACATCGCGTACAAATGTGCTACGTTGGCACTTTCGAGCCTGCGTCATGGGGGTTATGTGGGTCGACTAAGGGATGTTATTTTAGACCAGACACTGTATTGTTACGTATAGCTGTAGTTTGTTGCTACTTTAGCAAATTATTTTAAATTTGTACAACATGTATTCAGCGCTTTTTTTTATTTTGCAAATTGATTTTTAAAGAAAAATAAGGAAAAAATTAAAAATTTGAATAATTTTATATATATCGTTGGTTTTGAAATAGGTTTTTTTTTCGATTCCATAATCCATGGTTTGATAAGAATTCAGAGTAAACTTTTAAATATTACGTAGAGACGAAGATAAAGTAAAAAAGTTACATTTCCATCGATTTTGTGATGCTAAAGAAAGTTTATTAAAATAGTTTAACTACTCATGATTATATATAATTTTAGGTCAAAAGAATATCTAAAGTATAGTTCGTTTTACGAATGCATAAAATAACAATTAATCCAATTCGTCACCTCTATTCTCGCCAGTACCGCATCGCGGCAAAGCGCATGCGCGCCACTGCGTGTGTCTCATCGATTGACGCGCATTCGTGGGGTAGGTCTGGGGATTGCCGCACGTTCTTGTCAATGAATGCGTTCTCTGCATGAATGTACTTTATCTATACTTGATATATCATTCGTACTACGCAAGTTTGAACAATTAAATATATTGTAATTTGTTGATAAAATGTACACTACATTGACCACAAACAAATATAAATAAAACAATACTTTAATACCCCGACAGAGATATGTAAAAATATATTTCAAAATACATCAATTTATGTCATACCTATATCCTATTACAGTTATAAAGAAAATAAATAAATATAATAATAAAAATAAAGAATAAATTCAAATAAAAAAAACATACAAATTTATTGTGCAATATTACTTTTATACATGTATAATGTATAAAAGTAGTATACGAGTAAAACGCTAAGCAAAAAGTCTGTATTCCTAACTAAAGTCTTCCGTTCCATTCCTTGAGAAGGCTTAGAGCTTGGTCTACCATTCCAATACGCGAGAGATTTTCATCCGACCCTATAGATTTAATTCAAAGTATTCCTTGACCACTGATGATATACTGCGTACCACCTGTCTTTGCCCATTGAAAGATGACTGAAGAGCTAATGCAAGGAGTAACGGCAGCATACAAAAGCCATCCCAAACGGACGGAGAGGGTACCGCTGGGTTTTTGGGTGGGTATTCCTTATTATTAGTAAACCTAGGCACCAACGAGTCCCACTAATGCGTAATGAGTTTATTTAGTAGAAAAATAAGAGGTAGTGCCAGGAGCAAAGCCTTATTTACCAAGGTTGGTTGCGCCGCTAAGTATAAAAAATATTCTCAACGAAAGATGATGAGATTCTTCCCAAAGAAATTATATGAAAATCGGTCAAATGTATATACTGTTGGTATTTCATATAAAACATATATCAATTAATATATACTATTCACAAGCTGAGCTGAGGTGACCCAGAGGTTAGAACGCGTGCATCTTAACCGATGATTGCGGGCTCAAATCCAGGCAAGCACTACCATATACATATATGTGCTTAATTTGTGTTTATAATTCATCACGTGCGGCGGTGAAGGAAAACATCGTGAGGAAACCTACATGTGTCTCATTTCCTCAAAATTCTGACACATGTGCATTCCATCAAACCGCATTGGAACAGCGTGGTGGAATATGTTCCAAAACCCTCTTCTTAATGGAAGAGGAGGTCTTATCCCAGCAGGGGGAAATTTACAGGCTGTTACTTTACTTTTTTTTACTTTTATTCACAAGCTATTCTCATGTGATATAAATTTTATTACCTTACGATGTAATGGAGATCGGATTTAACATCTGATAAGGTTAAATAATGATACCTTGCTTAGCGTTAATTAACACGTTATAAGTATTAAAATCGGTATCAGAAGGTATCTAATTAAGGCGGTCTCCATACGATTTATTAATTAGCATAATATATAGGGTCACTCCGTTGGATTTTAATATTACACATCCATACTAATATTATAAATGCGAAATTAATTTTGTCTGTTACCTCTAAACGCTTAAACTGATTTAAATGAAATTTGATTTGGACACAGTTTGAGTCCCAGAGAGGACTCAGACAACACCAACAAATAGTACAACAAAAATGCAACATTAAACCAAAAGTCATCATAAGTAATTGGGTAATTGCCTACATTTTTACAGGTATTTTAAAATTACTCGACTAATCGACCACGTAAAAACGATAATTAAAAAAAAGTTAATATATAAAATAAAACCTTTTTTAATTCAATAAAAAAATTGAGATAATAACAAACACCTAAATACAATTTTTGTCAATATATTAAAGTTTAATTAAATAAAAATAAACAATTGCGAATTTAAATATATTGGTAGGATTTTAATTCACCCCTCGAGGGGGAAAATTGATGCTGGTAAAGCTGCAGATTCAGCTTGAAGATACTTAGTAAGATGAACTCTGTGTATATGTCTCTTGCTTATTTACGGCCTAACCAGGGAACCGGATTTCATGAAAATTGGTATCTTCCAATATGAATTCCAAGAAAGAGCTTACTTTTTTGCCTAACGCTAAACCAACGACCAAAACACTAGCAATATATTTATAGTAATGTTTAAACGAATAAACGTTTTGTTGTGATAAATTGATATACACAAAACTTTTCCCAGAAAATGCCGCACGCTTCAGAGGTTTTAGTATATTATTTTAATATATATATATACCATCGCGCACTTTATTATTTAAAAAGCATAGATAGATTTCATGTTGTTTTTTCGAATTTAACTGGCTACTACGTTTAACTCCTGGAAGCTTATTTTTTTTATTACCTAAGCTGCTTTAATCGAATGTTTAAATTATATGATCGAATTTTTAAATGATATTATATTATATTTATTTTTATGTATATTTTAAGTATACATAAAAATAAATATGAACAAAATAGTTTTGTTTTAAACACATTTTAATAGCAGACACGGCAATCACTTCTAAAACATTTTAACACACATAAAAACGATCGTCATAATCATTTATATAGTTTTTATCTCTGTATCCTTGTTGAAGCCACCTCATCGCTTGTAACAACCCAATAGGCACTAAACAATACATCAGTTTAATTCATATTTGTCATTGAAATATGAACCTTATTCAATTGTATTAAGGGTGTTGTAATGATGTTTACGTGTGGCCCGCTACGTCGATTCTTAAAGAGTACGTTTACCAATAAAACAATAATACATCGTCTACCTCAAAATAGTATAGATATGACAATCTAATTTAAAGTATATCAATATTTTCATAATTATTTTAAACCGGATTCAAAAATAAACTAGACTTTAATTTACATTTAAGTTATCACCCACATATTTATTGTATTAAGTATTACTAATGCTAAGACTCTATTTCACATGTTTTCTTTTAAAATAAGCCTTATACTTAATTATAATAAAAGTTATTCTTTTTATGTATAAAATAATCGAAACACTTGTTTGAAATCATTATCTAAATCAATACCGACTCATCGCTGAATATAAAATAAAATTATACACATCGAACAATCTGCCGCAAAAATCTAAAGACGATCCACACAAAACCGTCTTATGATAAATACATTAAGTATAAATTTTATAAGGCCATTAAAATTAGGGCGGTCGAGCCTCGAGCAAATTGTTGTGAGCGGCACTACAAAGAGCTCGGACTAATCAATTGCCTTCCCGCTCAGGAGAAAAATGTACTAACCGCAATAATAACAATTAACAAACAGACGTAGCGGTTTATTTTTGTTTATTTTCAATGAGTGATAAATAGTTTTGATATGCAGGGATTTATCGCCGTCGTTTGCCTTAAGCTTTGAGTAAAATATTAATTTGACAAAATCGTGTCTTCTAAACATTAAGAAACAAAGTTATTGATTACCTTCTTGAATAAGTACCTGATAGAAATTTCATTAAATAGGATTTAAAACAGATTTTAAAGTATATTTCGTATTGATATGCGATAAAAAAAATAACTATTATTTTTTACTGTACCTCTACTAAAATAAAGTAATATGTGTTTATGAGAATACTACAGGTGGCAGACACGAGTGTTAACAACAACAACAACAGCCTGTAAATTCCCACTGCTGGGCTAAAGGCCTCCTCTCCCTTTGAGGAGAAGGTTTGGAACATATTCCACCACGCTGTTCCAATGCGGGTTGTTGGAATACAAATGTGGCAGAATTTCTATGAAATTTGTAACATGCAGATTTCCTCACGATGTTTTCCTTCACCGCTGAGCACAAGATAAATTATAAAGACAAATTAAGCACTTGAATCAGCGGTGCTTGCCTGGATTTGAACCCGCAATCATCGGTTAAGATGCACGCGTTCTAACCATTGAGCCATCTCGACTCTCGATCTCGAGTGTTAAGATGTAACTCAATGAAGACAATGAAATGATATTGAATTTCAATAAACAATTATCTTACGAGTCCAATCAACGCTGAAGGTTTAAGGTAGATGATACCGACATTCTATCAACAATTAGCCCACTTAACTCGCAACTAGGCACGGTAAACAAATCCGGGCTTTGTCCACCGAATTAGCGTGCTCAGGCTAAGTGCTCCGATCCTTGTTAACTGTTTAGGTTAACAAGGCGACCGAGGTGTTTGCTGGGGTTATTGGTACAAGGAGCCAGTGCCTTGCTCGTTTATGTATGGTTTAAGTTATAAGAGAAAAAATTATTAGTAATATATGTTGTACAAAATGATGCGGTTAAGTATGACACAAGTGTACAGTGGCGTAGCTATCGTAGGGCCAGGAGGTGCAATGCACCAGGGCCTCGGAATTCAGGGGGCCCTCTAAACTAAACCTTAAGCTTCTGAAGCTAGAAAATCACGACCCTGTGCACAAGATTTCATATTTGGTATCTATAATTTTAAAGGGTAATTATTAGTTAAAGAGGGATGAAAAAGAGGGGGTGAGGGCCCAATTTTTTTTTCTATGCACCAGGGCCCTTCTTCACCTAGCTACGCCACTACAAGTGTAACTTAAGTTCTTGTATAATATTACAACCATTTTAAATGAACATTAAATATTTTCGTTAACTATTGAAATGTAATCTTTTTTTAATTTATATTTTCAAATTAACTTATAGAAATAAATGGGATAATAATGTTGTCTAAAGTAATATTTAAAATTCAACTTTGGATTTGATTACCATAATTTTCATTTTAACTTCAGCTTATGTTTCAAGCGATTTCACTGAAACCAAAAATATATTTTTTATGTTACGCACCCGTATATTTTTACCTACAATTTCTCTATACTTAAACAAATGTTACACACATATTGTCGTTACATACTTCGTATCTATAATATTTATTAAAGTTAGCATTAATAGTTGTAATACCAACTAATCGCTGTTATCGCTATGTCTTACCACTTAGCACATAAGAGGCTATTTCACATAGCTTTATCTAGATTTTTTGCTCACAAGCCTTAGAAATTCTTTATAATCGATATGCAACTTCTGATCTCTCGTTTATATGTGAAATATAACTCTTTCCCGCTACTGTTAGTTACAATTTTGACGTAACCTTTCCATTGGTTCGGTCAATATTTATAGAGCGAGGCGACCGCGCATGCCTTTGAATTACGTATATTTTATTTATAAAGAATAATGGTATTTTCTTATTATTTAATATCAATGAAATAATATCCATTTTTTTAATGTCAGTATTTTTATATGTATGCCATATATATGGTATGCTTATGGGATACCTATGTTAACTGTTCACCACCGACTATAGATTTTCCATTTATTACATCACCTGTGCGCCTTAAGTCTTGGGAACTAAGATGTTATGTCCCTTTTGCCTGTAGTTACACTAGCTCACTCACTCTTTAACACAAAACTACTTAGTATTGCTGTTTGGCGGTTCTCCCTATGGTATAATACGATACAACTTATTCATTGCAAAAATAATGTAATAGAAATAACATATTATCTAACGTAATCAGCAATAATTGAACCCCCTGACTGAACTTTAGAGCTATTTTATAAAATACACGTAATCATTTTTTTTATTTTAATTATAGGATGTTTAGTACAGTTTATGTGCCCAATTTTTATTTGAAAAAAAAATACGAATTACAGAATGCAAATTATACATTTTCAACCAATAACAAGAAACCAAAAACGGAAACCAAGCATAATGCTCAACTAATTCCTGACCAGTAACTAGATCGTTTAGCGTACCATTGTAAAGAGTGGTGTCACCCTAAGGCGATCTTAGATAAATTTCGGCGTTTTTCGTCTAGCCGCATTATCACAAACCTGGTAATTGAACCGGGTGCGCGGTGCATCTGAATAAATAATTTTAGTGTCTACAGACTGTTGCTTTTTGTACAAAGTTCTATAACTTTAAATGGTTTATTTTATTTAAAAAAATATTCCCATAAGTTTCCCTTATATTAATAAATTGTAGTTGAATTATATTTTTTTTAAATAAAATAATTTTGACCTCAAATATTGTTAATTACTATTAAAATACGTTTACATCAAAACAAGCTAAAATATGGAACAAAAAATATTTGTACTACAAAATATACTTACTAACTATTACTATAATTTCACATTAAAATATGTATATAGTATGAAATGAAAGATCTTGAAAGAGCACGCTGTATAAATATCCAAATATAAACTACATACAGAATAAGTAGAAATGTAACTAAGAAATCTACCAAAGATGTGAGCGCAAACACTCGCACGTGTTACGGTAACTTCTGCTTTACATAAAAAACTAAATATATTTTAAAAGGAACATAAAAAATCAAAGTAACCCATACAATTCAAATAATATATTTTTGTACAAGTAAGGCTGAAAAAAAGTTAATTTTGAATAAAATGAATAATGTCAGGACTTAATAGTTTTTTCTGTACTTATACAACTGGCTTGAAGTTCCATTTTTAACGAAAAAATTTAAAAAGTAAACTAGAAAAAGAATGACGAGAAATATTTATTTTATATTGTTAACACTATTCCGTAACGATTTGCAAAAACCTAGTCTTGTTGTTCTATGATTAGGGAATCGTATTAAAACTGGATGAGAAGATAAAACTAAATATTAAGGAAACTATTTGGTACAAAAAAAATATGTTGTCAATTCGAGCATATCGTCGTTGCTACTGAAAAACTCGCTATGCGTTTTTTCATATTTTTCGATTGCTGTGCCGCTTTAATCGTTATTTCAATATATGGAAATTTCAAATTTTTCAAATTTTTGTAAATACTAGAAAAAGTCTAAAACCAATCCAAGCATTTGCGACATTTTAGAAAATAGACATGATACCATTTTTATTTTATAAAATGTGGCAGATAGTCAAAGTTATTATTTCTAAATATATCATTATTTATTATTCTATATATTATTTCTAAATATATATAAATATTTGTTTTAAAAAAAATATTTTTTATTATTTTTAACAAAATGTTTCTCTTATTGAGGAATCTAAATATGCTTTTACTCGAATCATTTTACCTCCAATTTGAAGGATAAATTTTAAACCGAAAATAGTTAAATCCACCATCAAAGTAATCATAGTCATTACCAATTACCAATTTGCGAAAGTTATAACATCTTTAACGCAATTACTCATTAATCCGATATGCCAACAATGTGCGGTTTTCATCGCTAAGGTCTATACCACGATATTAATTGATCATTGTTGTTCGTGTAATGGAATCGTCTCGCTATTTTAATCTTTATGAAGACGGATCGTAATTTATTGTGATGTGAACTTATGTATACCACATTATTAGTACATAATAATGCGTAAGATTTTGGCGTCTCGTGTTAATTTAGGTATTAGTCCGAGTAAATGATTTATTATATACATATGTACTTATATATATAAATATATGTCATTATTGATGGTAACGTAATATTTTATGATTATGGCTTATCGATGTTTAATTTATTGATTTTTTTATAGATATAAAACATTTTATTTAAATAAAATTACACATCCAGCAGAGAAGGTATTCAGTATATAAATAACCAGGAATATTATATGTATTCATATATTTAATATTTTTTTTTAATTTTCCTCTTCTTGCATGATTCTCAACAGAGTCTTGACATGCCTTGATCCAACATAACTGTTGTATTTGTATCGAATTCTGTCGTATGGACTGCTAGTCGAGATGGCCCAGTGGTTAGAACGCGTGTATCTTAACCGATGATTACGGGTTCAAACCCAGGCAAGAACCGCTGATTCATGTGCTTAATGTGTCTTTATAATTCATCTCGTGCTCAACGGTGAAGGAAAACATCGTGAGGAAACCTGCATGTGACATATTTCATAGAAATTCTGCCTCGTGTGTATTCCACCAACCCGCATTGGAACAGCGTGGTGGAATATGTTCCTCAAAGGGAGAGGAGGCCATTAGCCCAGCAGTGGGAACTTACAGGCTGTTGTTGTTGTTGTATGGATTTGCTACAAGTATTTTTTATTAAAATTCCTTTACACATAATAACTTACATACGACACCGATAGAGATTATTTAATAAATTTGATAAGTCAATTCGAAAGAAATAGTGAAAGAGTATAACACAGAAATGTCTCCACAAATAATTCTAGGAATATCTAACATTGAACTTGTGACGTCAAATACGCAAGTTTACTTTGCGTCGTTTGCGTTCATTTGTTTGCGCAAACATGCACATTTGTGGAGGGCAATGATTTACGAGGGCTTCTGTTTAATATTTTTATTCGCGGAGTTATATTATGTTCGAATATATTTATTACTACATGAGTCGAGTTGGTTCAGTCACTGTAACACGTAGATGTTCATCGAATTTCGATGATTTAAGTATTTATCTATATTTAACTTGTGTGTATGTGTGTTTCTCTGTTATAGGATTTTCGTGTTACATTTCTCTCCATTTTAATGTTTTAGCATTTATTTCTCTTATCATATTTAATTTTTATCAATAATTGTATATATTTGTCTATCTATTAGTAACACAGTATATCGAAACCGTACTTGTTGACTTTTAAATAGAATACGTTTTATATAATCGTATTTTACTAAAAGAACTTTAGATTACAATTATCGTATGTTCTTCTCGGCTGCATCTATATTCCGAACATGGAAAATTAACGTAAGTAGCAGTTTAATTTAGCCTTACATTTCTTTAAAATGATGATTCAAAAATGCTTGTTAAATAAAGCATCTCAATCTCTAAATCACAGCTGTACCTATGAAAACTTTCTTTATGAGTATATTTTGGACCATTTGGGTGCAACCATAAGAAAGAAATAATAATATATAAAGATATAAAGAAAATTAATATAAAAATATATAAAGAAATTTTTTTGCAATATTGGCATGATAACAGTTTATAATTAGTGAATGAGAACACATTGAAATGTTCTTATACGTATTTAATCACTTTATAAACATTCACATATACTTATAATAATATATATATGACGTCACGCATGGTCAACTTAATTCTCCGCTCTTACAGCTGCAGCTGCTTCGTACTTGCATACATCGACTTTAACGTGACGATATTCTGTAAAAAAAACAATATAAAGTGTTAAGAGCTTTTGATTGGCTATTTGCGGCTGCAGCTCAATGTGTGCGTATGTATATAAAAACAACATCACATGAAAAAATCAAACTTGAAAGACTATAAAAGAATATCTGTTTAAATGTGTGTGTCCAACACATACATAAATAATTATATTGTAATTTTAACTTACGTTTCTTTTCATCGCAATTGTATTCGTATAGGTCACAGTTGTCATTGAACATTCTAGAAATTCCCAAGGAATCCTGTCCACATATTGGCACGAAATCGTGTTGACATTGATCAGCCATCTTACAGAAATTAATAACCTGTAATTATGAAAGAATATAAATAAACTATCCTTTTATTAAATATTTAAGAAATCTTGTTACTCACAGGTTCTAAGGGAAAGAAATAATCCTCCGCCTCAATTTCAACATGGCTCCAAACCTCTACAGCATACTCTAAGATAATTAAACCTGAGAAAAAAAGCAACAATTATAAATACTCATACTTACCTATTTAATAATAGTAATGTTTGAATGTATAGGTTTGCTAAGCAATCAATCGCTTGAACGACTGATCAGAAATGAACGAAATTTATAACAAAGATGTATTATAGTTTGGAATAGCCCATAGATTACTTTTACAGAAAAAATGTAGCGTACACCTACCACCTATCGCCGCTAGTGAAATTAGTGTTTTCTAGGTGATAATATTGAACTACACAAAATCGTACAATTATGCAGTTCAATATTGTTGTTACATTAATAATAATAGATGGAAGGTTACTGAGAAAATTTTCACTCGATGGAAATAGTCTAATATAATTAAAAAATATATTTTAAGTCTAATAGCCTTTATGTAGAGATATCTACATAAAGGCATTTCTAAGACACTGTGTCCATTACATTTATTATGAATACAGACAAATATCTTGCTTATATTTATCTGACCTGTAAATAAACTAGATTAATTACTATGTGATAACAAAGCACAATTATATGAAGCATTACTGGTCTCGTTCCCTAGAGCTTCTCAACGGTTGACAGCGCTTATACATAAATAGCGGGATTTCAACTAACATATACATGGCTTCCATAAGATCTTTCATATATTCCATTGCCACCGAGCTCAAAATTACCATAGAAATTCTTCTTCTAATATTTATTATGATAGAAATTCAAGTGTTCTGATTGCTTTATCCACCCATCTCTAATTATAGATATATTACCTTGTAGTTATTATGATACTATGATTTAAATCAATTGAAAAACAAAATTACAAAGATATGTATATATAGAGATGTTTTTTATAGATATACTTACTAGCTAAAAGCCTTCTTAATATCATATCACACAAGCGTTCTAATCAACGTTCAACTATGATCTAGTTTAGTAACCAATGGAATTGTTTACAAAGCAAAGTGAACTATGGCTGTAGAACAGGATATTGAAACAAAACATAGGCTCTTGTCGAATCTATATGGATCACTAGGAGATCATAGTCAGAAGTAAAACACCTTTGGTATGAAAAAAACAATGAATCAACGATATTCTGGTATGGCTTTAGCTACGTGCAAATGTTATTTATGGGTATATTACTATTAAACTTCCACATATAGCGAGAATCTCTCGTGATAAATTGTAATGATCTTTTTAATACATAAAATGTAACTCTTTTGATTTTCATTAAAATGCTTACAATTTCAGTGGGCATCCCGATGGATCTTCTGATGGTGATGGGATGAAAATATTACTAATTAATTAGCCTTAGGAACTAGGATAGTATGTCCCTTATGTATCTGGCCCAACCTTCTAACCGAAACACAACAACATGAAGATGTTTCACGGTAGAATATATGATGAGTTGGTGGCAGCTGGTACAGCTTTGCACGATGCCCTAACACCAATATAACAAAAGTAAGTAGGCGAGTTAGGTGTGTACGTCTTAATGTAAACTATTTGCTTAAATTAATTACATTTCTTTAGAATATAATATCGAGATGGCCCAGTGGTTGAAATGAGTGCCTTTATGAGGCACCCGATGATTGCACATTCAAACCCAGGCCAGCACCGCACATTTATCTCGTAACCGGGGGTGAAGGAAAACATCGTGAGAAAACCTGCATTTATCTAATTTCATAGAAATTCTGCCACGTCTGTATTCCATCAATCCGCATTGGAACAGCGGGGTGGAATATGTTGCCAACCTTCTCCTCAAAGGAAGAGGAGGCTTTAGTCCATCAGTGGGAAATTTACAAGTTATTGTTGTATATATTTCTAAAGGGGTAATTTTTTAAATAAGGAAAAAAACTAAAGTTTCATCCACTAAGAGAACAGTAGTATGATATTAATACTAAAATAACTCGCTTAATATTTTCAACAAGACAAAAAATATTGTAAAAGCAAGGGAAGCTTAACTCGTGTTTCATAAATTGTTTAATAAAAATCTTTGTGAGTACCGTAGCAACCGCTCCGCTGTCAGATTATAGAACCTTTCGCTAAAATAACCTTAAAGCTCTTATTTAGATGAATAACGCGAGGATTTTGTGAAATGCTATTAAGGCTTTCACTTACAAAGCTCAAAGGAACCTAAGAAGTTAAAAATTAAGGAATAAACCATCGCTGAAAAGGTTTCTTACACCTGATGCTTTAAATCCATATTAAACTACAGCTTGAGTGGATCGGATATTATCATTTAATAGATCAATATTACACCGGCATGTGGTTGAGCATCATTATTTACTGTGAGTACATATGTACATAACAGCCTCACTAACTTACATAAGAAATAATTAATAAGAAAAGTATAACACCTCGTCTCATTGCCTCCACTGGTGACAGGAGGGCTGATTCGTTTTTTGCCCAGAGGATCGGAATTGCGATTCAACGGGGAAATGCTGCTAGCATTCTTGCCACCATTCCACGCGGTCAAGATTTATAAAGTATCTAGTTTCAGTTCATATTAGTATATATTTAGGCATTTATTGTTGTTAATTCTTATATTAATAAAATAAAATACATTGAAAGTCGAAACAACTCTTCACAACCGTTGATATGTTTTCGTGAATATCAATTCTATATCTAGATTTAATAAGTTTGAATAGTCATTTTAAAATTAATCATTTTTAAATAATGGAGAAGTATATTGTCTATGTTTATAATATTTATACAGACGGTTCAATGAGTGGAATGAACGAGATTACAGGTTCAAATCTCGGCAAGTACCACTGATTTCTCATGTGCTTTATTTTACAATTCACTTCGTGCTCGGAGGTGAAGGAAAGCATCTTGATGAAACTTTCTGAGCTGATCATCTACCACATGTGTATTCGTAAGCCCGCATAGAACACCGTGGTGAAGTATGCTCCAAAACTTCTCCTTAAATTATCAGGACCATTAGCCCAAAAGCAAGACATTAACATACTCTTACTTTGTTTGTCTTAAAATTTAAGATCGTTAAGAAACTATTGACTAATTTCAAGACTTCCTGTTAAAATATTCTACTAATTAATAAATATGAAAAATAATTTCACAATAAAACAAAACTGTAATCTTCCTTATCCAATCAGTGATTTGCATTTGTAAATCTATTCCAACGGTTCCAGAACGGAGTAAAACATAATCATTACGTTTTAGTTGACACAAAGGATTTAAATACATATTTATAACATCGTAAACATTTCAAACGGTTGCATTATATAATTAATAATTTAATATCTAGTATTATACTTGCATAACTCCATATTTCAGGTATATTATGGACTATCAACACTGCGCCAGTCCGCTGCCATCTTCCCGATTACGCATCTACTCCCTCAGTAAGATTATTCGTAACACATTATTGCTTATAGATAACGTATATATATTCTATTTCAACCATAACAGGAAAAACAACAACAACAACAACAACAGCCTGCAAATTCCCACTGCTGGGCTAAAGGCCTCCTCTCCCTTTGAGGAGAAGGTTTGGAACATATTCCACAACGCTGTTTCAATGCGGGTTGGTGGAATACACATGTGGTAGAATTTCTATGAAATTTGTCACATGCAGGTTTCCTCACAATGTTTTCCTTCACCGCTGGGCACGAGATGAATTATAAAGACTAATTAATCACATGAATCAGCGGTGCTTGCCTGTATTTGAACCCGCAATCGTCGGTTAAGATGCACGCGTTCTAACCACTGGGCCACCTCGACTCACCTTAACAGAAAAACGAGCCAAATAATCAACGTTTGACAGAAAATTTACGCGGTTGAGAGCTTGATGATTTTCGAAAAAACGGCGTTTCGAACGTCGACTTAATTGTTAAATCGGTATTTTGGAAGTTCAATTAAAGTGGAAATAAGTAGTTCAGAGAAATAATGTAGCATTATAAACAAAGAAATATTGATCATAAACTTAGTAGTGCACAGTATAGCTGAGTTAATAGTAAAAACGTAAACCTTAGGATTGTTCTCCTACATCCACAGTAACATTGATCACTTTGATAAAATCATTGATAATCATTGTATGTGCACTAGGAGTAAGGATAAGCTTATAACGCCAAGTTTCCGACTCCGCAAAGTCAATAAATCCTTCTTGGGGCAAGGTATCCGTTTCTATACTAAAATTCCGCAGACATTTTTAACTTTGCCGTTTAGTAAATTTAAATCATTTGTAAAAAATACATTGGTAGAAAAAGCATATTATTCGATACAAGATTTTATAGATGATAAAAAAGCGTGGAGTTCTGTTGACTTCAAATTATATAAATATATAAATTAAAATATATAAATAATTGTATTTAATTAACATGACTTTGTATTTTTTAAATGTTAAAAAAGAGGAACTACTAAGTTTCTTGCCGGTTCTTTTCGGTAGAATCTACTTTCCGAAGCGGTGGTAGCTTCACTTAATTGTAAAATGACGATTCAAAAGTGCTTGTAAAAGACTACTTGAATAAAGTTTATTTTGATTGATTGATCGATTGACTTCCATTGGAAAAGTCTATAGATCAATATAGGTAGGGACCTATTATAAAACTACTATAAAGACAAATCGAAGACAATATATCTTTAAATATTATAACGTTGATAGATTTTAATTAATTATTCAAATATTAATTCATAAAAATGGTGGATTTAGTACTCGTTGACTTGTTAGATATATTCAATAGAAGATTTAACTTTATTTGATTGATATATGATATATACCTATTTATATATATATTTGTAATTGAAATGCTGGAATAGATCTTGAATATATATTGATTTTTGACAAACAAACAGGTGATCTACTTATAAACCTTCCTGTATTACGTCATTAACTAATGGCTATCCTACCTTTACCTACCGTACCTATATATGAGCGTGTTTTAACATCGCAAATTCTATTGTCAGATGTAAGAAGCCTTCTCCATATATGTATGTACATATAAGAATGAGAACTCTATTTGACCTTATTTCTATTAATAGTATCTTACTCAATGAAGTCATATAAAGGTTATTAATATTCAAATTACTTTGATATATTTATGATTCGAATAATTATGACAACACTGACACACTATGAACAAATTAAACCTTTAATTACCAGTCGTTAATCTATAATAAATAATTTTGTTTTCGATAACTCGTTTATTATTGTAATTAAAACTCATTTTGATGGTCAATATTTCACGCTTCTAATAAAGCATCGAAACTAATAATCGCCATGATATTGACAAGTTAATTAGGAAAAATATAATAAGATGATTATCAAATTCACGTAAGTCATCTATAATCACGTTTATCTCTAAAACATCTAACTCATGCGCAGCAAATAACTTTACGCAACTTAAATTCCAATCCTAATATGCAATCGGAAAATTTGATGTATTAAATATATACTAATATATTAAATATATACTTAATAATTTTATAGTAATCGTCTGATATTTTTTACTTTGACAAACAGTAGCATCATTAAAAAACATATTAAATCTTTGATGCGCATATAAATTAAATTTATTATTATTTCAGTAATCAGTTATTAAAATGGCATATTTATCATGTTTTTTTATTTTTATTTCATGGTGCTCGTTATTTCCGCATTATCTACGAATGTCTTGTGCGAGACTTAAGTCTCGTGAACGTCGTGAGTATCATGTGTTAATTTAAAATTAAATAAATGTCTAAAATTTATACTGTACATACAACTTTATGGAACACATACAAATTAACAAAAATAATACATAGAGACGGCGCATTCGCTAAAAGGTCATTTATGAGGCTGTACATTCAGAGATTCTAGGTTCAATGTTTGTTTCGGTCAGTAAAAAAAAATTATTGGTGGGACATTCCACTATCCATTTATATTTTAATAGCTTTCATGTATTTAAACTGAAATTTAACAAAACTTAAATAAAGAGTACAGTTATGCAAAACATAAGCCAAGTATTTAAATTTCTTAAATATTATTTATCAATGAAAATTTATCAATCAAAAATACTGTATAATATAATCATTACATATTTAGAAAAATAGATTTGTTTATAATGTTGTCAGATAATTTAGATGCCGATCATTTTTTTTACTTTTCATTAATAATTATGAATTAAACAAACACAAATAATTTTAAAAACAAACAATAGCCAATACGTTTGTTACAAATGAATAAAAAACTCGCTTCCCCTGACAGAGATACGATGCGAACTGTCATCGGGATTTTACTTAAAATGTTTTCGCTTTCAGAACAAAATAGACCAGTTTTGCAGCCTAGCAGACACCTGCATACACGATACAATTCCGATATGCGGCAAAATGGGTGATGAGAAACGAACCTTTTTGGATCTCTGTGACTTATTGGAGTTTGCGTGCGACACCAATCAAAGTACGTATATAAAGGACCTAAGATGTAACAGTCTATAACCATAACCGTATTTACCTTAAGGCACACGGAGCACGTTCCCAGATCCACCCATCCTGAGATTGCCCCGAAGAACCAACAATTTATTTCACACGTTTGTGCTCTCGTGAACTGTATTATATTCTAAAAATGCGTAAAATCTAGACACGCGGTAGCGTGTCAGCCAAGTTCAGGTAACACAACTGGCGAGTAGCACCGTGCGTAATTTTACACGAACCATTTGGGACCACTTCTGACCCCTTCATAACTCAAAAACTGTTTGACATAATTTATATTATCGAAATTGCCATTGTTGTAAGACACAACTAACGTATTTGTTAAAAGGCTAGTGACGATAGTCGATATTAAAAGTAGAAAGCTGTAGACATGCTCTTGATTATAGAAATATAGGTATATAATAGTATATACCTATATTGTATTGTAATCGGTAGGTATATTGTTACAGTATTTAACAGTAACGATCTTAAAGTAACTGAAGCTACAGTGTGTTTAGGAATCACGTTATATTCGACACATCAGAGAAATCCTCATTCCTCCGCATCATACATTGATACAGCTCGACTATATACCTATATTTTTGTTATTTTCAGAGGCTTATAACATATAACTTCAATAGATAAGACATGTCATATTATTTACTGTGTGGTTGCTACAGATGTTGAGTCCGTTTTCATTAACAGGAATCAGTCTCTTCTGGCTGGCTATAGAGCCATAATTACAACCAATCAGAATTTTACGAATTTACGAAAATTACCACACCCTTTATTTGAAACTACACTTAAGGCCGCCTAAATGCAAATTATTTATACATGAAAGTAAATATATACCAAAACACATGAACTTGCGGTCCACAATTTCATGGGCACCCAAAGATTCTATAATATCTATAAATCACATTGCTAGATAAAGTCGTCGCGTCATGAATCTTTCGATTTGTAGCTTATCTCGTCTCGTTGTATTGAACCAGAATTACCAACAATTACAGGTTTCTTCACGATGTTTACCTTCAAAGCCGAGTACCAGATAAATTATAAACACAAATTGAGCACTTACAATTTCAATTTTGCTTGCCCAAGTTTGAATCCGCAATCAGTTAAATTTCACGTGGCCGTCTTATCTCTTACGCGTACAAAACTTGATACTGATATAGTACGACACAACTTAGATGTAACATCTGCAAATACAATAGAACAGATTACTGCCGATTTACACAAGCGATCGAAATAGCTCGCTATCGCGCCAATCGACGCTATTCGTCGCTGTATTCTCGCGTCAGTTCAACCCGAGAAAGCAAGTGCATGTAAATCGACATGTCAAATTGACGAATATATTAAGTCATAGGATGTTCCAAGTTAATAAATTTGTAGAAAGATTGAGATTCACATAAGAAATAAATATTGATTCGTAATACCGTTCTTAATTCGGATGTGATTCGGTTTTATCGGACATCCGACCATATACGAGTGTATCGTATGATGGATAAAGAGATCTTCTAACATTTATTAATTTTTTTTTCAGTTTTTGTACATGTTGAGGACATGGCTGGATGCCCAAACAGAAGCTGATGAAAGATTATGATTATACATTAAAAATATTTTACGCAACTAATTGCAATTATTTTATATATTTTATATATTTTATTTTAATATAGTATAGGAAATGTATATCGTCGCAGCAACGAATCGATCTGTATCTTTGCATTTAAATAATCTGGAAACTGAACTTAGGATATACTAATGTTGTCTTAAATTTTCGCGATTATTACACATTTAAATAAAACTAATTATAACGGATGAATCGCGTATATTAATTATTTTTTTTTTTTTTTTTAAAACATCCCGACGTTTCGAGCACTTTGCAGTGTTCGTGGTCACGGGTAGACTTAGGATATACTTTTTATTTCATTAAGCTCGGTAGCAAACCCGCTGTCAACAACTAATTATATATTAGTAAAAAAACGGCATGTTCATCCTTAAATCTAAGCCAAATTTAGCTAAAATCATACAATTAAAAATGCAATACTTATTATTATAAAAAAATACACACAACTTTTCACATTTTATCAAAAATATGTAAAGGCTGCTGTCTCAGTCAGTTAAGATTCCAAAGTCAAGAAAGTCACAGAAGTCTTAAAAATATATTGGATGGATCATTAAGAGTTTGGAAATTGACAGTATTTGTACCTACTCCCATGTATCTAAAAGCATTTAAACCCCTTGACCTTGTGCATAATTCTGAACGTTTTGGATTGGTATTTTGTATTTCATAGAGAACGCAAATGGGTCTGCGGACACCCTATAATATGTTTTGCGAAGTTCACTCAATACCTACCGCCGTTACTGAAATCGATCAGGTATTGAATAAATGTTTTAATGGAATTGATTATACTTAAAGCTACTAACAAAAAAGAAAAGTAAAATGTACGCAGCTGTCACGAATTGTGAATAATATATTTAAAGTTTAAATAAGAGACAAATGATGTGTCAGTGATAAAACATTTCCCTTTATACAGCGATTGTCTATGTATCTTCTCAGGAACAAAAAACCGTCTTTTATATAAGTGTCATAATATCATCGTCATTCTAAATTATTTTATAATACAGTAGGGTTTCCAGCCAATTTCAACTAGTTTCTACACCTTTTATTGACTATGTTCTCCTAGTAATAAAAGGTAATAAAACCAACAATGAACTGGATAACAATATATATAAATTGATCGAATTAGCTGCAAACTCGATCGATACCATCTTTTCGTATATTCGATCTTTCCCCCACTTACTCTATTTCCTCTAGTAGTAGAAATATTTACAACAAAAATGATACACTTATAAACGCATATAATATAATAGTGCCGAACGTAAAACAAAGACTTTTTAAAAATAAAAGTGCGTACAAAGTCGCAAACAATATCTAGTTAATTATAACGAAGCAAGATCATACACATAGTTACTTTTTTGCGCAAAAAAATAGCTTTACTTAAATATGTGTTTAAGTACCATTACGGTAATGCCTGTCTGACCTGAGATCGCGAAGTGAGATAGACCTATTGCTCGCTGTGTGGGCGTGATAGAGATGGGGATATCTCGAAGGTTGACCGGTAACAGGTTGGGGCAGGAGTAAGTATAGCGAATGCAGTAAGGTACCAAGACTCGGGTGAATCCTTATACAGTCTAAACACGATCCTAAACTATGGTTAATCTTAAGTTTAATTATATGCAATTTTTCTTTGATTATCAGTTAGTTCAGTTGAAGTATCGTAAACTATTTTGAAAAAGCTCTGCTTACTTTATTGCATCTTTCTCAAAAAATTAAGTCTATAATATATATCTTTTTCTTAAGTAACACTTATACTTAAACTATACATTTTATTACATTCTGTGTTAAGCTGAACAGTTGAAATTGTGTAGGTATGTATACAATACCTGACTGATTCAAAGAATAAAAGTTCATCAGAATCCAAGAGAATCCAAACATATTAATATACTAAAAATATTGATAACAAATCTGGTAGTTAAACATTAGTTATGCAGTTAACTATTCACAGTATAACCGGCCTTTCAGCCCGTGAGAAAGGTACAATTTGAACAAGGCATAATTAGCGGGTGCATTAAATCAGAGCCCGCCCGGCGATTTCGTTGATTAGCCCGAGCGAGGTCCAGTTCAGGACAGGTGGATTTTAGGGGTCAAGGACAGAGGTGAAATTTAATATAATATTTAGTTAGGCAACTATCTAGACTTAACAAAATTTGATATTAATTTACACTTAAACAATTCGCCCTTTAATAAGCCTATTAGAACTCACTCATAGCAGCAATTTATGTCCTGTTCTATAAAAAGGTTGTAATATTTTTCTCATTTCACTTATAAATGAATTTATTTGAAGTTTATTTAAGAATAATAGATTCCAATAAAATAATTTTGTAGTAATGAAAAGAGACTTAAATATAATAATTTGGAAATTTATATTTAATGATTATATATATTTTAAAATAACGAACGCCAAACAAACTAATATCTAATAGCTGACCTTACCGTATACAGCGTCGTTCTCGTCTTTATGTGTTTTTTAACCTCTTAGTAATACATATATCAGAGTGAGGAGATACTCCACTTTCATCAGACATTATACAGCTAAAAAGCAATACCATATTGTTGTATTCTGATTTAAAGGGCGAATGCAATGTAGGTACCTACAGGCAGAAGTTTGGTGGTAGATTGGCGGAGTTTGAATTGGCGATGGCTTCCTACGATATAATTTATGGGTACAGGAGACCATTTACCGACAGATGACCTATTTGTCCGTCCGCCAGCATCCATATATATCTTAAAATATATAATAACAAATAATTGTACCAGATAACAATGTTACAACAACTATTACTTGCACAAAACCATACATTTATTGTGGTTAGAATAAATTCTATGTGTCAAATGAGTTACATGATGAAAATCCAATGAGTATTCCGATTTACTCAAATATATTATGTATGGGAAAATTAACTTAAATGCATAAATTCTTTAATTAAAATCAGCTCAACAAATATAAAACATTCTCGTTAATTGAAGTCTGTTAAAATATAATATGAAATTATTGTCAGCTTTGAAACATTTTCCAACGCTTTCTCTCCTTTTTAAAGAGGAGGTTATTATAGTATACTAGGGACTGTGTATTGGTGGACACAATTGTGGAAGAATTATATTCGACTCAAGCAGGCTTCTCATGATATTTTCTTTGACCATTAGAAACAATAATTAATCATATTGTCATTCAGTGTGCTTACCCGGGAACCTGCAAATCATGTTTTAGCCACTGTCCAGTCTGGGCTTTGTAACAACCAATCAATTTGACGAATACTAACAAAACTGGTTTATATGTGTTGTCATTTATTATTGAAATATTTAATTGACAAACACTTACATTACATACTTCATTCAATACATAAGTTTTATTTGCAGGTTTTTCTACTCCACTAATCGTATACACTTTGATTAAATCATATTATTTTAAAATGCATACATAATTCATTTAAGTAACCAGTTTTATATTACGAGCGGTCGATTTAAATTTGAATATACGTTATTTAAATTTTTAGACAATATTTTTATGCTGAAATGTTTAATAGAGTATTTAGGATGTTTCCCTGGTCGAATAAAGTTTTCAGTTCATTCGTGTGAGCATAACGCATATTCAAAATTATCACAACAAAATCTTTCTTCACAACGCCGTCTCGATAGTATCACCGTATTTAGGCCAAAAACAGCCGAAATTTCTTCACCCAAAAGGATTCCCAGTACAGCTTGATAGAGCGACTTGATAAGAATCGGTTAGCCTAATAACCCGCCGGGTCCTTTGTCTATTGTTTACATTGGGGTGCACTACGTGATTCTGAAAGTCACGCCGGCACCTTTGCTTGGACCTCCCTGCTGTTATTGTTAAATACGTCGTCATTGTGACGAGTGGCGCGACAGGGTGCTCCGATAGTTTATAAGTATGAGATCAGTTTAAAAACGAATTATGCCTAAGGTCGTTATCGTATCGATTAATTAAATTGTTGGTATTATTGTTGGATTAATACTAGAGTCGTGATGACTCACTGGCTAAATAACGTGAATCTGTACTGATGATTCCGAGTTCAACCCGGACGAGTACTAATTAATTTCATCGTGTTAATTTATGTTTATAATTCATAGTGTGCTCGACGATAGGGTAAACATCGTGAGGAATGTGTGCCCAACCCTTGTTTGAGAGGGATGTGGAAGTAAGCTTCAAAACGTTCAACTCCAAAAGAAGAGTAAGCTTGGCAGATGCAAAAAGAAGTGTCATTGATGTAGAATTTTAAATGAACACTGCATTTATACCTCGTTAACACTTCAAGACATTAAAATATATTGCATTTATGACATAAGTATTTTTTTAATTAAACCTTCAATTTACACCATCTTAGAATAAAAACTTCTTCGTTTTTCAGTTTGATTAATTCTGTTCACTAAAACCTCACACTGTATCAAATAGGGTGCGCACGCGCACGTGGCGCAGTTTAACCTGCGCGTGAGTGGTGCGCTAATGACCTAATGTCACTTGCCCCGCGGCCGCCGCACCGCCCGGATGTCACCAAGACCGCCTTTGATAAAGCCGAAAATCGTCGAGACATCCAGAGATCGGTCTTTTTTTGATATTACCTTATTGAGAATCAAGATACGGAACTTCCTTCCTATTTTTTATATAATCAATTAATAAAAAATCTAATAACCTCCTTATTTGAAAATACTTAAAATGGGTAACCAATACTAACTAATGTTTACTTTTAATATCAAAACATTTACAAAAATCCACTATAAATATGAAATAAAAATCGACTGTCTAAAAATTGTTTATATGAAGTAAATTATTTGTATTAGTTATTAATCATACAATTCAAATCTTTAAAATCATTCGTTCAATTTAAATGCCCATTACAACTAACATCATAATTATAATTTAAATTATCATATTCATATTTCGAACTCTTTATTAGCACGATTTAGTTTAATGATTCACACAATTACATCAACTTCACGGATATCCGCTTATTACCCGACTGCCAAAGAAGGAGGGTAATGTTTTTCGAGTGTATGTAAGTATGTATGTATGTCTTTTCCTTTGTGACCTCCTGTAGCCTAAACGGCTTGATGGATTTTGATGTATGAGGTATCGTTAGATTTGTCTTGATTACGGGAGTGTCATAGGATACATTTTATCCTAAAAGTCCCACGGGATAAAGACATAATAATATTTTTTCTAAATTTCCCTTTAAAAAAATATGTATGCGGTATCATTAGATTCATTTCAATCACGGGAGTAATTAATATAGGATACGTTTTTTCTCAAAATTCCCACGGGAACATGTTAATTCTGCGTCAACGCAAAGCATCTTTTTTTAGTGTGCAGTCGGGTATTTTGTTTTTTTAATAATAATTAATACAATAGTTCAACTCTATACCTGGCCAATAAGCTTCCAGCATTTTAAAATTTCTTATAATCTATTTAAATGACTAGATAAGGCGTTTGAGCGATATTATTTTATGTTTTTTTTTTTAAATTAACTGAATATAAAAAGATAGGTAACTTATTCTGATGCACATCGACTCTGTTTCTGAATATTTTACAAAAAATCATTACAATAATATTGTTAGTTGCATACAGCATTTAAATATCAAGTAATCGCTTGTACATTTATAATATTTTTTTTTCACCTTTTGTATTTTCTTCTTTATTTCTTCTTGATCGATTACAATTTGACCTAACGTCATTCATTTAAGCACAGTTCACTCTCAAGCAATAAAACCTTTTTTGAAGAGTTAAGAAAAAAAAATGTTATTATATTTTAAGTATATTTTTAAATTTTGTTGTTAAACATATAAAGTCAACGAGACCGTTTTTGGAGCGGAAGCTAATACATTTTATACAACTACCCAAAATAGGAGTGTAATTATTAACATCATATATATATTAAATTTACATTAAATTTTCGTATGACAATATATAAACTTAATTAATTAATACTATTTGGAATGTATATAAAGTCCGTTTATATGTATCATTCTTAAAAGTTCAAACAGTCAATTTTACAAAGGTTTTTATAAATTATAAATCAGGAAACTGTAACTCACGACTTATCTCGCGCTGATTTAGACTGTCGCCTTCGACATTTTTTGTAACTAGTTTTTAACATTGAAAGTAGACAAAATACGGAATTTACTTTCACAATTTGAATATCAGTAGCATTACTGTCACAGTAAAGTAACAGCCTGTAAATTACCCACTGCTGGGCTAGGGTCTCGTCTTCAATTAGGGAGAGGGTTTGGAACATATTCCACTACGCTGTTCCAATACAGGTTGGTGGAATGCACATGCAGGTTTCCTCACAATGTTTTCCTTCACCGCCGAGCACGAGAGGAATTATAAACACAAATTAAGCACAGAGTCATCAGAAATAATAAGTAACAAGTCCATCAATTAGCATAGCAATTGTTTGTTCTAACGTACATCAAACACTTCGAAAGAAGAGGCCTTATCTAAGTAGTAGGACATTATACAGACTCTTCCGAATTAAAGGCTACTTATTAATACCTATAAAGATAACTAGCGACCAGCCCGGTTTCACAATGAAATAACATCACAGTAGAAGCTTCTAAAATTATCGATGTTTCTTTATATATAAAAAACTTCCTCTTGAATCACACTACCTGTTAAAAAACGTAGTTTAATTTAAGCGTACATAGGGATATAGGGACAGAGAAAGTGACTTTGTTTTGTAGTGATAAGCGAAAAAAATGATCAAGTTTGAACGAATTATTTTAAATATTACACACATGCACTGAACACCACATGTTATGCGATCTATGCAGGACATTTTATATTGCACAAATGTGTGTGCAAAGACAGTTGCAATCCAGATTTCCTAGCAAAACCGACACAACTGAAAAGGGTTCAGAGGCATTACATGGATATCTTACGTGCTCTCCGAGGTACGGGAGTGTACACTTACAACTTTCAGACTCCGTATTTAACTGACATTTTTTTGACTGGTAAATTTAATAACTTAAAACCTCGGAATCTGCACCCTTATGTAATAGCTACTAGACCTACAAGGCAGTCTATCTATTTGTGTTATGTCAATAAAATAATGTAATTGAATTTTAAATCTAAAATTTCATCCAACTGATCCGGCGGGAAGTATGCGAATTGTACTATTTAGTTTTTTATGTTGTTGTTATTTGGTTTTATAAATATAACCAAATACGTCTAGTTTAAAATGTATATATTAGTAACAAAATTATTACTCAATTTAGTGACTTGATATTAATAAAATTTCACTTTTCAGATAATCATGAAAGATGTAACAGAGCCGAGATGGCCCAGTGGTTAGAACGCGTGCATCTTAACCGATGATTGCGGGTTCAAACCCAGGCAAGCACCGCTGTTTCATGTGCTTAATTTGTCTTTATAATTCATCTCGTGCTCAGCGGTGAAGGAAAACATCGTGACGAAACCTGCATGTGACAAATTTCATAGAAATTCTGCCACATGTGCATTCCACCAACCCGCATTGGAACAGCGTGGTGGAATATGTTCCAAACCTTCTCCTCAAAGGGAGAGGAGGCCTTTAGCCCAGCAGTGGGAATTTACAGGCTGTTGTTGTGTTGTTTTGTAACACTTCAATCCTTCTCCTCAAAGAGAGGAGATGCAAAAGAATAATTTTCTACTCTGTAAGCCCTATGCTATTATATATATACCTACAAAGTTTTTCTCGACAAATTGGTTCTAACTCCTAAGTATCCGTCAAAAATATAAAATTTATAATAAATTAAATATTAAAAATTAGTGATTTCATTTTAATAAATTAAATAAAAATCGCCTAAAATATAGTTTTATATTTCTAAACAGCCACAAAACATATGAATTTGCAAGGTTTAACGTGGCTTATGTTATAGTTTGTGATAGGATTTGACGTCAGCATTTCAATCGAAATGCTTTTAGAATTGACTAACATTTTCTTATATCGTGGGACAAAGGATCATTACTTACCTATCAAATATCCGAATAGTGATGAAAACTTTAAAATTAGAAAGAAAAAAATCGCGACGACGTTAAAACGACATTTCTAAATGATATATTACAGTATTATTCTGAGATCTCACCGCAGTATAATTCACTTTTGAGTCTTTACAGTCAAACATTGTATTAGTCCGCAGGTTGTTTTATTTATTTTATGTAAAGATTGATGTGATACCACGTCTGGTCAGATTACGTTGATCGCGGGTAACGCGGCAGCCGCCCGCAGGCGATGCGCTCTTTATCAACTTGAAAATATTTTTTACAACATCCTTTAAAGTTATTGCTTACATTTATGGCCTGTAATCTTTTATTTCAATTCTTTATTATTAAAACTAATATCATTTGTAATGAACAACCAAGAGATATGAGAGTATATTCACATATGTTTTCTTTTTTTTCTGGAATTAAGTCTGGAATATAAAAAAATCACTTCAAATGTAAGGGTTAACGGAATGTTTGATTCATTTAAGAGTTTATTTTTCTTATCAAAATAATAAAGTAGGAATACAAATAAAATTCAGATATAGATTAAAATCCTAATTTATCAATTCCGATAACATCGTTTAAAACTTATATTATATTATGTCTTAAAAAAATAGCAAGCCTTTTAATTTTAAACTCAAGTACAATATACAATTACTTTATTAATAATTATAGTCAAACAAAGTTCTAAAATGTGTCTACGACTTTATTTATAAACAATATGTATCGAAAGATAACACCTGTTATATACAACGAAGTTTAGTAAATAAAAAGTTGTTTATAAAAACAAGCTCGACAGAACGACCACTCATTAAAAACTAATTAACTTGAGAATTCGTATCAAGATTCATTGCACATGCCTCTGCGCAAATCGTCGCGCACTTCAAACCAACGCACTTAACTAAAGTATCAATAACTGTCATTATTCACAATCACGATACTATCATCTCTTTTACGCAAGCCATCGGTAATTACAACATTACTTACATCCCTTTCGAACTCTTTAATTTGAAGCAATGTTCGTAAAACACCGCTCATTCCATTTCTTTCACGCCGAAACAACAGAAAATCGCGACTTAGAGACATGCCTCCGTCTCCCTCGCACGCGCTCGATATGCCTTAAAATAAAGTCGTTCTTTGAAATTTTCTTTTTAAATTTAAAACGAAAGCTACTTTTTTCGGATGACGAGTCAAAAGTATTTAAAATCGTTTTGAAATTGGATGTGTCCCTCACACGACGGGACTCGTTAAGGCTCCGGCGCGTGTTTTTCGACAAAAAAGAAAATAACGCAGGCGAGAAAGAGAGGTTCAACGGAGGCTTTTTATAGTCGTTGTCCCGATGCGCTCGCGCACGGAAGTATCGGAGCTTCAGGATCGCTCCTAATCTCATTCTCATAAAAAGCTCACGCATATATTGACGCGTTATCATTAGTTTTGAATTTGGAAATTTGTTTTTTTTTTTTTATAATGTGCTATGAACGCGTTGTGAGGTTGTATAGGTGTTAAATTATGTTGGGCACGTGTTGTTTATGGTTGCTTTTATGGCTAGAATATGACATTAATTCAGTGAAGTTTTATGAATAGGGTTGTTATTGAGCAATCATTGGGACTTCTTCTTTCGTATTGTGTGGTCGTGTTAATTTATAATTAATTTAATTTTTATAATTAAATATGAAGTTTCATTAATACTGTGTTCAAGTGACTGTATTTAAAGTTTATATTTTTAGTAAAACAACAATATTCAAAATGTTTCTAAGGTAAGATGTCAATTATTATTTTTATTATATTATTTTATACAACCCTAAAATATATATAAGTATAGTTCGGAGACCAATGCTCTGTAAATCAGTTTATAAATAAATTATTACAAAAGTTCATCAATAATTTTATCCTATGTATGAAGATATATATGTATGTATTTATATTTTCAAATCATAGGTATATCCGTCGGGATTTTTTAACATTTTTCAATTATTTTTTTTTAAATAATTTTTATTATGTATTCTTAATTAGATTTTAAATCACAGTAGTCATAAACCTCTACAATACGTTTAATATTTTATAAGCTTTTGTTTGTTTCTTAAGTTATTATATAATATTAATAATTAATAAAAGCAATCAAGATCAGATATGACATAATAACGTGAACGATTAAGAAATTTAAGTAAAGTTAAACGTTTATTAATTTTATAATTATTGGATAATGCTTTTAAGCTGATTAATACTTGATTTATATTAATACCCCTAATTAACTCTACCAGAAGTGAACCCTTTTTGTTCCATTTTCATTCGAAATTCGAATGTCATTTATTATTTGTTTTTAAAATCAACGTCGAAACATATCAATATTTTAAATGCTGATTCAATTTGTTTTTGCATTTTCACCCCTCAATGATTAACAATCTATATATATTTATACATCCCTGGCAGAACTGCTTTATATGGAATCAAAACGATACATAGCTATGTATCGTTTTGATCAAAATTTATGGAATCAAAACGATACATAGCTATGTATCGTTTAAAGCAGTTCTGCCAGCAACATAACAATAATTCCTATAACAATACATAACAACAATAATTAATAACATAACAACATAACAAGCAATAATTCCTAATTACAATCAATTTACAAAATCCAAAAATAAAAGTAATTAATATTTCCTTCTTTCTCTTTGTGATTTTTAAAATAACACGTTTTTTTTATATTTCTTTTAAATTTGCTTTATTAAAATAAAATTAGTATCAAGATTACGGGAATATACTAACAATTCATAATATTTTATTAAAAATCCTCTAGCAACTTAAGACTTTAGACATCCTACATACAAATACAAAATATCAAATATATCGCTAGAACATAATTTCTATCAACAAAGTTATATTACTATTACACAGATATGTAGTTAACAATGTATTCTAATTCATAATATAAATATTTCGTAACTGTGACGTTTTGCTTACAAAAAATATGTTTTGATAGCGAGGAATATAATTCCATTCGGAGATGTAAAGACGCTGAAAATCAATCCTATTGTTACTTAAGTGTTAACTGAGCACACGCTCTACGACATCTGTCTATTTCATAGCATTTTCGCCTTATATGGAAGTTATATAAGCTCTAAATTCGCATGCATGTCATATTTAACGCGCCTAGATTGTTAGGTAAATTTAACAAACATAACCTTGTATATAAATAAATATCAACAACTATTACGTAGCGCTATTTTCATCGCATTTAAAGCTTTATATAATTTAGAACGAATATTTTCTTAAGGGAAAATATATTAGATAAATCAATAGAAACGAACAAAATGTTTTAATTTTCGCTCATAAAAAGTAAAGCTCACAAAAATACCTTACCTAAATAAATTGATTAGTCAAATAATTAATTGAAATACATATGTTTCAAACTACGATCATATATACAATGGATATTGTAATAGTTATTTTTATTCTAATTCAAAATATTTAATATTCAAGTAGACTCTTAAAAACACTTAGAATCGACATTTTAGTAAGATAATTTTAATTATAACATTGAAGTGACATTCGTAAAAGTTAATGTTTTCACATAATAATAGTAGTTAATAACTATTCTTTACCCTTATTGTGCTATTTAATTACATAGGTAATAGCGTATACAGCGAAACCCTATTAAACATCACTAAAGTCTATTAACTTATTAAGACTTTAGTGATATGTTAGGGCGACTCAAAATCCTTGCTTATTGTTAAAATAATCTACAAATAAATATTCACTAAAATAACAAAAGAGTATAGAAGTTCGAATCAAGAAATGTCTATGCTTCCAAAATCAACAAAAAAATATAGGAAATAAAACATCTGATCATCTATCTCGACTTTACTGTTGTTGGAGTCGATCGACTAGGTCGATAGAGAGCGATCGGTCGGATAAAATGTTTCGATCGTCATTATGTCAAATCTCGCCGACTTTTGACAGAATTATCGTATGTAATCAAGTAATCACGTCAATTGTTGTAACTGCTGAGAAATGCTTACAAATCTTACGATGACGCTGAGCCGAAATCTCCTAGTCGAAATACCGATAACGTTGTTTTAAATATTTGACGTATCTTCAGTTCAAAGTTATCTAGATTAAATGTTTGTTATAACACTAAAAACCTCAGTATATATACATTTAACATGAATTTTAGTTAATTAATATCATATCAGACTTCACCGAAAGGCTATTTAATAATTCAAATAACATCATGATTATTTCACGCTATTATAAAAACACTGAAACTAAATTTAGATTAACATGTAAATTAAAAAAATACTTTTAATATGTACGTGAATAAATTATATAAAATATGTTTAATTACCTAAAGTCCCTCTACAACATTTTGTTTTTGATTTTTTATCTAAACTATTATTACCCTATAAAATAGACTTAAGTTGTTTTTTTATTTTATTTTAAAATCGTAATATATTAAACGTGATCAATAAAAAAAAGACATAACATTTAAAATTACAGCACATTGATTTGTAAACGAATTAATGGAATACGTCACTCAAAATCAATACTCTTCGAAATTCGAAAAAAGATTCATTCAATATACCAAATTCAAAAGCAATTTCACATTTCGATAGATCATTAGAACACGTGTTCGAACAAAGAAGTGTTGAGCACAAACTAACTTATCTCAGAAGAATTTACACGGTCTAAGTTGGAATACCGTGAAATGTCCACGTTTCATGCTCCCAACGTCCAACTATTTAAGGAATGTTAAGTTTTTATTCCGACACGTAAATGGTAATGCATTACAATGATCTTTGAACTTCATTCACAAAAACTTTGACGAAACGAAATATACGAAACTAATAAGATTGTGATGGGGAAATCTTCGACTTCTTGGGTATCTATTTAATTTATTCTATAAAAAGTTCGAATCCTTTCTATGTGATGTTGTTCTCTAGATTTTTTGTCTATGTAGGTGTGAATAACTATTTTTCTACGTAACTTATCCCTTTATATTTTAAAACTATATTAAAAATTTATGAGTCTAGAATTCATAACAAAGTATCTCAAATTAGGAACTTATTATGAAATTTTAATTATACTTTTTGCAACATATATTTATATTGTGCTACTTATATTACAAAACCAAATTGTAAATTTTTCTTTTAATGATATTTTTGAGTTGGATAGTCATAATATTTTTTACCCTCTTTTTGAATCAAACCAGCTATGAAAAAACATTTAGTAATAAAAAACTAATAACTGTAATTCTAAATACCATTACTCTGATCGGAACCAAAACAAACAAGCACAATTCAATCAAATTAATAAAGCGACGGGGGCACCAATCATTTATTTCTCACAATCGACTAAAAAGCCGAATAAAACTTAATGGATACAAAAAGGACTCCCAGGTGAGATGAAAAGAGCCGCGCGATGCGCCGACGCATGTTAACATACGAACTTAGCTACTTCCTTTATTGTTAATATAAGCAAAAAGAAACGTACTTAATAGTTTATAATATTATGCTATATACTTTGCGTTCAAGTAATTTTACCCTTAACTTCATATTAATTAAAAACTATCTTTCCTTATAGATTATCAAAAGAGTATTTAATGCTAAATCTTTATTTGTGTTATCTATATTATCATATTTTTTTCAAATGTATTAACCAGATGTATAAAATATTCGGATGTAACTGTGTCATCGCAATCATATTTTATGAACATACAAACATCACTTATTTATAAATCAATTTAATTTTAATGATCAGTTACTTACATCCTATTTTACCTCAATCTTTGTTTTAACACTTAAATATTACAATTCATGTTACCTAATACTAAAATGTAATATAATGTAATAATTAATTAGAATATTCTTTCTAATTAAAATACGTTATAAATCTTTTAGTGTTATAATTACGATTTGATTAAACAAACATATTCCACGTTAGTAAAAACTCAACTCTATCAATTTTGAGGGTATGCAAGTCAACTGATACGTACAAATTGTATGCATTTATCATCAGCACTCATCCTAATTGTAGGTTAAGTGAGTCAGTGTAACCACAGGCAAAAGGGACTTCACATCTTAGTTCTCGGGGTAGGAGGCGCATTTACGAAACAAATCATGGTTTATATGTATATAGTCAAAATCAAAATAAGCTTTCTTCAAGTGGGCTTTTACAAGCACTTTTGAATCGTCATTTAACAATTAAGTGAAGCTACCACCGGTTCGGAAAGTAGATTCTACCGAGAAGAACCGGCAAGAAACTCAGTAGTTACTCTTTTTCAACATTTAAAAATACAATCATATTAGTTGAATACAATTATATATGTTTGTAATGTATCCTCCCTGGAAGTCAACATATATTAATTCCAAGCTTTTTTTATAATCTACAAAATCACTCAGATATAAAAATAATAAATATTATTGCAAACATTTTTTAACAATTATTCCGTACTTCGTATTGTCTTCAATAGATTTATCGAAATAAAACATTAAATTTACATTTACGACGAACCTAACGAATAATTAGTACTCATACCAGTTCCTCGAAAGTTACATAAATGCTCATAAAATATTCTATTGGTAATAAATAAGGAGATCGATTATAAATATAAAAACACCTCGTGAATTACAAATCAGTGATATTATCAATGATTATAGAAATGAATGAAAAATTCATCCATATCTCATTTTGTATTCCTGCGAAGGATATAGGAAAAGAAATTGTTTGCATTTAAAATGAAGTGATAGAATTTGCATTACAATAAACATCTTAAGGTAAGGCAATAAATCCAAGAGTCCTTTCCGCCGAGCGGCGCTATTACAACAATTCTAATGGTTTGCGCGTTATGTTAATACACCCTGTATCATGCCGACATACACCTGTCCGGAACACTGTATCCGCGCATTGTCTGTGATCCTAGAAACGTTTATACTTTAAACATTTCCTAGATTATAAAGTTTTCAGATCAATAAATTATAATTGATTATTAAATTTATTCAGCTCATCAGGTTTCATAACCATACTTACAGCTTCCCTTGAACTCAAAATAATTGGAATGTTCCTTTAAGATCACACTTTTTTAAGTTTGAGCGGCTTAGCCAGACTTAGGTTTAGGTTGTATATTTGATGACATAAACGAAAAATCAAATACAGGAAACATATTGATTACCACCTATTTTGCTAATTGAAATATTTATAACGTAATAATCATATTTAAGTTAATAAATAACGTCAGTGCACTTTTTAATTATATAGTACATGACAAATAACTCGTAATAATTATTATTTTGTTGATCCAGATTCGAACCAACCAAGTCAACAAAAGGCGCTAGTAAGATGCGACGCGATCTTATAAACGCTGAAATCTCAAACCTTCGGGATCTGCTGCCACTACCTCCTTCAACCAGACAGAGGCTGTCGCAGCTGCAGCTAATGGCCCTAGTATGTGTCTATGTGAGGAAAATGAACTACTTTCAACAAGGTAAGTTTTTCAAGACAATATGCTATAAAACAATTCTGTGACAAGTTTGGACAAATATCAATTATTTTTCACGTTCTATTATCATGTAAATCATTCAGCTCGCACTTAGTTATAGAAAATATTAAATAATAATATATATTTATTAGTTATAAGGGATACATTGTGACGAAAACAGGCCATGTTGGATGCAAATTTGCTACATGTTGGATCCATCATTGGAACAGTATGGTGCAACGAAATTTTGACCTTTTCCTCAAAAGTAGAGTATTCAATTTACTTTAATAGGAAGTTACTTTTATTGACATTGGATCCATTAAAAATATACCATTCCGTATAACTATGATGTTTAAACGATGTTGAAAAATATTCGGAATATTAAAACACACCAACTCTAATTTTCCTTTTGATGATACAATTGTATCTACTTTTTTTACATTATGAATATCTATAATTTTGTATGTGTGTAACATAACTACCAGTTTATAACTATAAGCGCTACTTATTAATAATAACATGATTATAACAAAACTAAAAATATTGTAACATTCAACAAATACCACAAGCTAATAACAACACGTAATACAAAATCTTCATATTTTGTATTAAAGATTCAATACTTAAGGTAGTGATAGACATGCTTGAATTTTTTAATAAATGCTAAAATAGCTATATAAAATTTCAACTCAATCGAACGAACGATATTTGACGCATTAAATACAGACAAAATCAGGCATGTTAACATATCAGATTTCTACAACAAAGTTAACTTTTTTACGGAAAGGCTTGTTCGTGAGTTATTTTAGATTAAGTAAAAATAAGTCGTAAACGCATACAAAAAAGAAGTTAAATAAAAAAAGTCCAATTGAAAGCCGGAAATACTGAAACGTTTCAGCAAAAAGTTACAAAGCATGTTTACAATACGGTGTATTTTTACACCGTATTATATCTTATATATAATAAATAGTTTTATAAAAATATAATATACAGTCCTTGCTTTTCATCGTCTTCGATTCTTCTGTAAAATTTATTATTTTAAATTATATTTCGCGAAGTTCAGTGATTAAAAGGCTTAGAAATCATCATCATCAGCGCGTTTTTGACCACTGATAGACATAGGCCTCTCCAAGTGCACGCCACTGTGGTCTTTTTCCGGCTACTCACATCCAGATCCTGCCTGCCGTCTTGCATGCAGGCAGCACGCAGCAATCATTTAATTAATAATGACATGATAATATCTAAATATCGTTAATGATCCTCAAGGAAGTTTAGAATTTGGAAAATAACAATATATTTAATTGAAATCCAAGAATACTAAACGTTATTGATATGAAATAGTAAGAATTACCCTTTACCTTTAGACAAACCATATATTCAAGAAGTCTCAATAGCATTACAACATAGTATGAACGTTCGCCAACATAAGCATGATACTACGTCGTGATTATCAAGCAACGATCATTAATTAACCACAAACACTATTTATTCGCATCCGCGTAAAATTTAACTCGTACAGTTTCCCATGCTCCGAATCTTTGGCTAAGCTCATCACGTATGCCGTTATCCGTAATCTCGACCATGTTTTGAAAACGTCCCCAAACTTTTTGTTTCACCTTCAGTCACGAGAAGGCGTATTAAGACGTTTAAAATGCATTTAGTTCGCTATCTTATCTCCTGTTGCTATTACTTCACCCATAATTCCGTCTTTCTTTCTGTTTTAGTGTTCAAGAGTCACGACTTCAGTTATCAGTACCAAGAGCAACCTACTCCTACACCTAATATCGGATTTTCAAAGGTATATTTTTATTTCAAGTTTACGAGCGCTCACCGTGAAACCATAAAATCACTTGTGACATTTACAATGTCTTTTTCAGGCAATGAACGGTTTTATGATGATGATGACACAGAACGGAAAACTATTATACATATCGGAAAATGCAGCGGAATATTTGGGACATTCAATGGTTTGTGATTTCCTAATTGATGAATATTAATCAAAGAAATAAATGTTTTATAAAATGAGGCTTTTATAAATTTATGAATTTGAATATTATTCTTGTATATTTTAGGAAGATCTTTTAATACACGGCGACAGCGTATATGACATAATAGATAGACAAGATCACCAAATGGTCCAAATGGAACTAAACAGAGGGAGCAACGGAGAGACTGAAAATGTACCAAAGACTAGGCATTTCTTCTGTAGGATGAATGTTTCCAGAAACGCAAGACGCCAGATGAGATTTGGGGACCAAAAAGTAAGTGTTTCAATATTTTTGTGAAGCATCTATTATTAGATATCTTATATTTCACGGTGGTAGTTAAGAAAACTTATTTTTATATACGATATTAACAACTGTTTCTAAATTAGTATCGTTATATTAAAGGATCACATAAAAAGATAAAATAGAATAACATATTGGCTTAAGCGACGTACGTTATTACGGCGTCGGATTGTTTTATCGCGATCTTCAACATCTATCATCATTTTCATCCAATATACTTAAAACCTTAATAATATTATACTTAAAGTTTTCTTATATAACAATTCGTACAAAGGCAACCCTTTGGTAGTGTTTAAGATTACATCGTTACGGGACTTTGTTTTACTTATAAAATTTAATTCTTAAATTGTAATTTATATTTTATCAATTTTATAAAATAAAACCTTATATCATTAATCATAAAATTTAAATTAATTTAATTTTTTTTTAGGTAGTTTTAGTTCGAGGCCACTACGTGTCGTACTTACCGTTATGCAGTCGAAATGAGCCAGTGTTCCTAGCATCGTGCACTCCCCTGGCTATGCCCGAGACTCGAGAATGTGTGGTACATGGTGCTACCAACGTATTCACAACAATACATTCCATGGATATGAAGATACTACATATAGATACGAAGTAATTTTATTTTTTTAATAAAATTAAAATAATACATTTAAGTAACATGAACATATTTTTGAGATAATTACGTCTTTAATGAGCACTAATCATGAAATTTTCTTTCAGCGGCGAATGGTACTTAGGATGGAAGAAATCAGAATTAGTGGACATTTCATGGTATCAAATTCTACACTGGGATAGTTTACGGGAAGCTCAAACCAAACATAGATTAAGTGAGTTCATACATGTATTAGTTCTTAATAATTTATTATTTTAATATATTCAAAACAGCTAACAGGAGCGAAAGATTCGCTTTTAATAGTGGAACTCGTAGTTTTCTGATGAATTATTTACCGCAACACAACAATTCTTTGAGATGTTATGTTTACGACATGAGTACGAGAGAAAATTTGTCATATCATATTATCAGGGACGTCTTCATTTCATATTTGGAGGGCACTGAATGGACTGGATATCATTTCATTCAATGACAATATTAATGGAAGAGATTTCCCACAAACCATCTTCTTCCAACAATAAAAAGAAGATATTAAAACAAAGTATATACTTATCTTATTATTTACGCTAGCTTTTGCGAGCACTTTTGAATCGTAATTTTACAATTGAATATAAAATTTACGGAAACATAGATTCTATTAAATCAGCAAGAAACTCATCTAGTTTCTCTTTTCGGTTAATTAAATAACATCGTTATATATATTAATTAAGGAGTAATGATCATTGATCAAGTTTAACGACGAAATCGTATTTGCGACCACGGTAGTGCAACTTTTCCGACAGATGGTTAATGATTATTGTATTTACAGTAGTTTAATTAGAAAACATGAGATACGTAACAGTACCTTAACTTAATTAATATGTTTGTATACGAATCATGTCCGCGCGGAATGGTAGCAATGCAAACCGCGTTTCCGTGCTAAATTGCTATGCCGATCCTTAAAGGAAGATAATTATGTAAGTTTGTTAGTCCGTTACAGAATAGCCGATACCGGACAAATGAAATTTTTATAAATAGTACATTGTATTGAGGCAAATTCAAAGCGTAAATTATATTAGAAATATATTATGTATAATTAACAATGCGTAATTATAATAAAATTGGAGTATCTGTTTATAATACTAAAATAACCACTTTTTACTAAATGTATATACACGGTACATATACCAAAATAGCCTTTTTGTCTGTCTGTTTGATTCGCCTAATCTCTCGAACGGCGAACCGATTTAAACGGGACATTAACTAGCAGAAAGCTAATATAATAGGGATAAACTTAAACTACAACAAAACCTTTTTTGTCAAATTCAAATGCGCACTAAGTCGCGGACATAGCTTGAAATTAACATATTGATATTTGTATTACACCTAAAGTCATATTTGACTTTTAAGAAGAACTTGGCTTTTTCAACAATAAGACCTCTAATGAGTTAGAAAAAAATCGATTATTATCAAGTTATTAAAGTAAACTTATTAGATTTCTTTAATTTTCAAATAAGATAAGAACTTTTGAAAAATAAAGAAAAACCCCCTTTGTTACAGTAACTCAATCAGATCAAGATAAATGCTGCATACTACTGGTGAAGTTGCAGCAAAGAAGCGGTCAGTTCCTTTGGATACACATGGTGTTGCAAGTGAAAGATGCTGCTGATACTCCTCGGCAATTCATTGTTGCTACCAATCAGGTTTTGAGGTAAGCTAGGTTTTATCATTGTCTATTCCAAGTAGACCAAAGTCCATTCGTGCTGTAATCTTCACCATGTGCACAAGAGTCGAGATGGCCCAGTGGTTAGAACGCGTGCATCTTAACCGATGATTGCGGGTTAAAACCCAGGCAAGCACCGTAGTTTCATGTGCTTAATTTGTCTTTATAATTCATCTCGTGCTCAGCGGTGAAGGAAAACATCGTGAGGAAACCTGAATGTGACAAATTTCATAGAAATTCTGCCACATGTGCATTCCACCAACCCGCATTGGAACAGCGTGGTGGAATATGTTCCAAACCTTCTCCTCAAAGGGAGAGGAGGCCTTTAGCCCAGCAGTGGGAATTTACAGGCTGTTGTTGTTGTTGTACATATTACAAACGAAATTTACATAGTAATGGTAACATATCTTAGACAGATCAAATATATGCCGATACTAAAATATGATTAAAAAATATGTCAAAAAAAAATCTCGCTGCATTCTTTCACGGCTAGAAGTGATATGATTATTTTAAAAGAAATAATTATAAGACTCAATCGAATAAAAATAGTCAACAAATAAGTACAGACATTAAAAAATACCTTAATATATTTTATCCTAATATTTAAGTAACGAAAACTTCAGAAAAAAGTTACAATGTAACAGTGGATACCGTGCTCGAGTTTTTGTAGTATGCTATGTAGTAGATATTTATAATACGTTCCTTCCTTAACAGTGAAGAAGAAGCATCGATAATGCTGGCTAACTCCTGGCTGTATCAGTATTACGGTTACCAGAATCAACCTTGTGGGATGCTAGATCCTCGATGCCAAAAATTCTTCCGACGAGAACCATGTTATCCTGACCCCTACCAAGAGTATCAATATGTAGAGAGCACGGAGGTCGATTACACTGGATACCATATGACACCGTATATTCAGAAAACCGATGAATACGGATGCGAAAGGATTTATACAGATAGAGGACCAGTGGACTATTCCACTCACTCTCCACAGTCTACGATAAGTGAAGAAAGGTCAGTTACCTAATTAAACAGCTGATCGGTATTACAAAGACATACGTGTGTTAGTAATTCAGATAATCATAAAATAGTAGTAATGCGATTTCATAAATATACACAAGTTACAGCTAATGCTTTCTTAATATCAGGGAAAACAATTAAATTCAAATATACTTTATAGCAAAACTAATAGTCGCCCGTGGCTTCGCTCGCCTTTTAGGGTGTTAGCTGTCATGTATTGGGCAGAAAAAAGTAGTCTATGTTCTTTATTGGAGTTCAAGTTTGCCTCATACCAAATTTCATCAAATTCCATTCAGTGGTTTGGACAGACAGACAGACAAAGAACTAGACTTTCTCATTTTAATATCAATATAGATAATAAATGTATTAAATTAAAAAGTGGCAATGTATATGAATATTTACTTACTAAATTATAATTCTTAGATCGTGTATACAGCAAATATTTAGTATCCAACAGCGTCTCACATTACTAAAAAACAAACAAACACACAAGGTCACATCGTACAATTTGTATTCGTCATGTCACAGCGAGGGAATATAAATAAGAAAATCATCACCCTGTCCGTCCGTCTGTCCATCCGCGTAATTTGACACCTTTCATTACCATATTTATTGTGGACTCGGTATCACCACAACACATTTACATTTTTAAAACGGACTATAACCCTAAATTCAACGGAATAGGATTCAAAATTCAATTAACAGATAGAAACGTGTACATTAAATTCGTTAACGTTAACCAAATATGATAAGTTGAAGAGAAAAACGTCGTAAATCGAATCTCAATGTACACTTCAGTAATAGTTATGACAGTGTTGAACTTGACCTTACGAAATTAAATACATATTTACAAGTCCTTCTATATTTGGTCAAATAATTAAGAAATAATACGTAATTTATGTCTTTATTCGTATAAGGTTATTGAACCCTATATCTAGGCTTGCTATTGTATTGTTATTTTTTTTATACAGAAATGTAGTGGTATATATTTATAAATAAAATAAATATGACTACATGTGTATAGAAATTGAATTTTCTCGAACTGCTTGCCGATGTTCGATTTTCTAATCTATAAAATTACGAAGCGACGGTTACGGAAAGTTATTAAAATCCCGGACCTCAATTCGATCTTAGATCGTGGCTTACCATTAAATAAGACTTCGACAGTGAGGATGACCTGTAATACTGATAAGAGTGCGTCTATTTTTGCAGATATTTTTGAAATATCTGCTGTAGCAAAAATTTCGATCACTATTTTTATTGTATGATGTTCTTTTTTTATTATTAATTTTTATCTTAAAATAATAAAATAACACTGGTGAAATAATACGTTAATTTAATATTTTTGTAATTAGAATGTTTTGTTTTTCTTAGATCACCTTTACACTACGACGCACCAGACGTTGTCATCAACAGCAACATGTACATGTATCCCATGCATGCGAAAAGGGAATACTACGAGCAGTATCCGCACACTCAATACAACTCACAGGAACCCTGTTCAAGTGGAACAATTGAAGGTATAATATAGCTTAACTGGTTTTCGCCCGCAACTTTGTCTACCTATCCCAATGGGGAGAGTCAGCTTATCCTTGTTTGTACTCTAGACAAAATTACATGATAATCAGATGAGTAGTTAAGATATCAAACCGTAACAAATAAACAAACTCACTTTTATATTTATAATGTTCAAAAGTAATTTTTTTTTTTCAACCTTAATAGTCTTGAAACCACTGTTGACTTTTCATCCAATCCTCCTCTTAAACACAGAAGATTTATAAACTGCTATTAAATTTCAATTAATAAAACATAGTAATGATATGAAAGACTTTCAATAAAAAGCTATTTTCCTTTTTCCCTTATAATTGTTAGTAAAAATAATTGAGATAGCGATTGGCTGGCAATCAGAAAATGTAATCCCCTGGGATGAACCGGCAAAACCCACATAGCAATATGTCGAATTAATGTGCATATAAAAATAAGCGATCATTATATATAAAATATATTTTATTGTTATATCGTGTTCGAACTTAGCAATAAAGATTGTAGGTGTTACGGAAAAATTAGTATTCAGTATTATCATCAACAAAATTGAACGTATTAATGTGAGATAGTGGTAGACGTTTTTTGCAACCTGGGTACCACTCACTTCTCTTATACTCTACCATCAAGGGGAAATACTCTTACTGTTGAGTTCTGATAACGAAGATAGAATGGTTAGAGTGTATAGGCGACAAGGTTAATTTTATTCCTCATATTACCAAGAGATGGCTGAGCGGAAACAACCTATTTAAAAAAACTTATTTATAAATATTTTTTTTAAGATCAAATTCCATATTTATATAAATATGTTTTAACGAATATTCATTTAAAAATTTTAATTGTCCAGGTATTGATTACCCAGCTGCAAAGAGAATGCGTGTTGCACCAGCACCTCTGAGCCTAGAAGGCACTGATGGAATGGACCGATGGAACCCAAGTCCTCCTTGGTCGGATACTCTCAAAATGACCGACTACACCCAAAGGTTTACATACAACATGATAAATATGCCCGCTGAACGGACTATAGTTACTTAAATAAGTTTAAACTAAAGTTTAATTGTTTTGTAAATATTTATAGTTATTTTTTTTATACATAAAGGCTAGATTGTGCAATATATGAAATTACTGTGCAATGTCCAGTTACAAAATGCTAAATTTATTTTTATTAAATAAAGTAAATTCCAACAATATTTCAAAAACTGAAATAAATATTTTATTCATATTTATGTATTATTAAAAAAACGTGTTCTTTATTCAAATAGAAAAACATTTGTAACTTTTTATATATGAATATATATGTATTGCATGCGTAAAATAAGCCTTATTTAATAATTATTTTGTTATAAAATAAACTTGTATTATTAATTTAATTGCAGGAATTATCAGTATTTTAATTTATGTCATTAATAGTAAATAATAAAATAGTATTTTTAGTATTAAGAAAATGTTTCCGTCCAAATACATTTCATTTCATTCCAAAGGAATAATTATTTAGTATAATTTTTGTAAATATTTTTATGTAAATTCATTTTTCTGTACAGTATTATTTAAGCCAGCATAAATAAGCAGCCTCTTATTTAAGGTACTATAAGATAGAATAAGATAAGGTATTATGAAATAAACAGGTTTAAACATAAATTATTTATTTTTTTCCCCTTGACATTGTTAATCATATTGATACTTTGATTTGAATTACTAGATAAAATGAAAGATACTAATATGTTTACTACACTACACTTCTTTGGAAGTTCGATTTCATCAAGCGGCTATTTGTGAATTATTATTTTTTTTGCAATTGAGCTTATAATATATGAATCAAGCTTCATTATTACTGTTAGTCTATAATTAACATATGAAGTCTTTATAATTATTTTTCGTTTTAATATTACAATGCTATACTCACAGCGGTTAAAATGTAAAATGCGAATTCTTGATTCCATATTTTATTGTTTATATTTTTGGATATTGTAGGATGTAAGTACCATAACTTTTTAGTTAGAGCATTTTTTTAAATGCCTCGAAAACACTTATCGCCAGTAAGTTAAAACATAAAATATTAATGTAATATATATTTTAAATTTAGAAAAAAATAGATATAGGATTCTATATCTGTTGGTTTATGATATGTCCACACGACACAGACTTTTGTTGTACAGAAAGTGTAGTGTGTGTGTAAGTGTCTATTGAAAAAATATCTGTGTGGACTTTTCATTACCTCCGGCTTTTAATATTGGTGGGGTAGTTTTTGAAAGAATTATCGTTGCAAACCTCAGTGCGAATAGTTCTTACCTGTGATGGATAGAATTCATTCATTTCATAGTAAAAAATAATTAAATTAATAATTTTTCACTCATCAATAATTTTGCACCAAATAATACATCTAAAGAGATTCATAGAGACTTACAACTTTCATGAATAGCTTAACTTAGACTTTACCAATACACTGATTTTTGTCTGCGCTGTGAAGTTGCAGAATTTTACAGAATTCAATACAAGTCTGTGCCAAGTCTGTGTCGTGTGAACATACGATAAGAGAAATAAGTTTAAGCCTGTTACTGACGAATGTTTTAGAGTACGCTGTTGAACTCCACATCGATAGATAAACGCAGAGCAATAATAATTTAACATGTAGGTTACCTTCCAAAGATAATAATACATTTGAGAGAAATTATACACATATATTAAGAAATAGATATCTCAGTAACATATTTGAATCCATAATATTCGCTGCAGAAGTATTTTTCTTACGAAATAAGATATAACTCAACTTAATACAACTAATCAAATTACATGTTTCAATTAAATATTCCAAATTTAAATTCAAATACATTTAAATTTAAATTCAAATACATTTATTATATATATAACAAAGTAGGATTATACTTTCTTATTCCAAAAAAAAAATTGATAACATATTTTTAATAATATTTACAAATATTATTACTACTTACCAAATACATAGGGTTAAATGATTATTTTTATAATTATTTGCTTTTATGTTATATTATAAAATAAGAAATTAGTATTATACATATATTAAGACGATATTATTCTGTAAAGAAAGAGCTCCAGATAATGTTATACAAAATAGAGCACCTATTTGGCACGAATACAAGAACGACTAACGTAGAGCCAAAACACATTTACGAGATCTTCATTCATATTATACAACAAACAACCACTTTGTAATCAAACGTACAAAACTATCAATTAGGCGATTAATGTATTCGAATAAGTTTTGCGAATCGATTAAAATACGCCCGATTTACATCATGAGGCCGAGTATCGAACTCCCTAATCGATGCTTTAATCAGGACCATTCGTAGAAAACCTTCGGAGCTCTGATGAATTTTTCACATTTTGCCTGGAAATGTGTGTATCGGGTGGAGGAGCGTAGATCATCTTATAATGGTGGCGCTATAGCCGTCAAATTGATAAAAGCCGCAATCCGCGCACTTGTGGTTTAAGAAACAAACATTTTACCATTCGAATACTGTTTTTATGACATTTGATATTTTTGTCATAAATAATATAAAATACAAAGGTATCATCTTTCTTATATTTATTCAATATTATTGAATATCCACAACAATAAATTTGTGATGATACCAAAGAAAAATAGAGTAATGGTCATCCTGCTTGCATGGCCAACCGGGTACAGGCCTCGAGGTTACTCTCCTTACGGGCTGGTCCTCCCCGATAAATTCAGCTACCGCGTAATTTCCTTTTGACCTGGTGGGTCAGGCTCATTTAAGCCAATTGGTTTTGGTGTCTCTTCCTTGGGTATGTCTTGTCCGGTAGTCGTCGTCGTCCTAATCGCCGCTGCCATCAAGGCCTGCGATGGGACAGATGTTAGGCGATAGTAGGAGAAAAATAGAACGGTTATTTTAGTAAGATGTAGAAAAGAAGCGACAGCGACATATACGTTCTAAATAATTATAATTCATAGTAGCCCGGTAAAATATGTTCATGGATTATTAATATAATTTTAAAGCGCCTTCAATCGCTGTAAGCTGGTATCTTACATCTGTTTAGCGCTAACTCTAAGCTAAGCATTACTATTGCAAACTTGTCCTCTTGACTATTGCTACGATGAATTATTGATGCGTACAATACTACGTGATCCATACGCTACCCTGGATTAAATATAATGGGGCACCACAATCGAAGCAATATGAAAGTACTTAACAAAATATTTAACTTTAGAATATACTCTGGTACAAATGTTATGCTATGTACACATGTAAAGGCTTTTTACAATAAGTGGGGTTATTTTAAATCGAATTTTGTAAACCGTTATGTTCTCAAATTAATGTCACTTCACATACATTATTAAGTGAACTATTAAATACTACTGAATAAAGAGTATTACGTTATTGTTATTAATTATGATAAATGTTCATGCATTAATATTTAATATTAAATTTCGAATACACTACAAAAATTTTTATTTAAATTTAGGTCGAAAATGTATTTAAAATTTTAGTTTAGACGCAAATAAGCATAATTTTTTTTATCTATTTTCAATATTTAAAAAAACCTTATTAAGTTTTCGTTATGTAAACACATACACACCTTCCAATTCCACGTATAAGGTTTATATAATATTAAGCAGTAATTAAAACAATGAATGTTCTACCTCGCATAATCTCATTCAGATTGAGAAGCGAAGCGGTTCGCATTAGCTCAGCTCGTTAACGGAAAACAAATTAATAAATTATACTCTGAGCTGATCGCTTGCTCCGTGGGAAAAGTTGTATTTAATTTATTTATATTATTTATCTAGGCTATGCTCTACGTGGACAGTGTTAATTTAAACAATTATAATATGTTATAATGATTAAGTTGCGTCTTAAATACAAAATGTTTGTTATGTTTACTAAGGAGTTTTGAATAAGGACGAAGTATTATAATCAAGTTTATATTAAGAAAAACAATGTTTTTGTTATTGTTCCATATGAACTGAATAACTCAGATGCGAGTTGACAAGCACAACTAAGTTTTATTGACTAATTTGTGTTTGTAATTAATTTTGTATGCGGAGCATCTCTACAAAACCGCATGGAATAGTAGATAAAATAAGTTCTAAATGGGAGAATTAGGTGGGATTTGACCAGAAGACCATGGGAGTAGGATATTTAGTAAAAGCTACTTTATTTCATACCTTGTGTTACGTTTTAGTTCAGGTCCATCTGATGACGGGACCTACATAGATTTGACTAATTGTGAGTCCAATAAAACTGGTACAATCCTTACAAGCTGTTGAAGTTTTCGTGGTGGTCTACAATTTTACTGGATGTCACTAATATTCCGATGTTATGTAATGATATTTTATCCAATTTAACTTCAAATATAATTAATTTTTGCGATAATAATTGTCCCTTTGACATTTTTATTTTATAATGTTTACAGTAAATTTAGAATTATTACATTACTAAAAGAGGTTTGTTATTAAACTTTTTGCAGATAATAGAAACCATTGCGATACCAAACCAGTCGACGTTTATGTATTTGAGGTTTCAAGTTGCTTATATATTTCGAAAACTACGCAATGTGTACTAGATAGGATCGCTAGTACGTTTGATACCGATTCATTGAATAGTAATTGACTTGACAATAGTCTTTGTCCTTCCTTGAAGTTAAGGTCTTTTTATACCAAATTCCATCAAATTCAGTTGAGTGGTTTGGCCGTTACATAGACAGACAGAGCTACTTTCGCATTTATTATATTAGTATAGATTTAGTAATTTCAATGCATGTGTACATCAATGAATATATTAAGTAATTTTAATATAGTAATGCCCCGTATCAATCAAATAATAAATATGAGACAACATCACATACATTAATTACTCTGATCCCAATGTAAGTAGCTGAAGCACTTGTGTTATGGAAATCAGAAGTAACGACGGTACCACAAACACCCAGGCCCAAGACAACATGGAAAACTAAACTAACTAACTAAACTAAATAATAACTAACTAATCTACATCGACTTGGCCGGGAATCGAACCCGGGACCTCGGAATGGCGAACCCATGAAAACCGGTTTATACACCACTCGACCATGGAGGTCGTCTATTAAATAATATGTAGGTCTACATTTTTATATAATATTAGTGAAATTATAGAATACTTAAAAAAGCAGGAGATATCTATTGGTACTATATCGTTTGGTAGTCTTCAGTAAATTTAAGAAGTTACATACTTCTACTGTATATCTATAAGACCAAATAGTATAGGACCAGTTTTCCCGCTGAATGTATTTATTTTGTTTAGTGCGGACGCCTTGCTTAGACTAAGGTGACCCGACAATACTGCCTAGTAATTTTCTTATAGATTATTGATGCAAAAATAGCCCTATCATAATATAAATAGAAAAACTAAGTATTACTTACTTTGTATAATATATAATATACATGATGCCTCTTTACAGGTTAGACATAAATAAAACTCACGTTTTTCGCAACCCTTAATTGAGAAAAATCTCTTTAAGCAATACGTCTTAATAATTATTTTAACTAATTATAATTTCTCAAAAAATTAACAAATATGATCAATAACTCAAAACCGCTAACAAAAAACAAACATTTAATTGCCTTAAAAATATAAAAACGGCGTTAAAACTTAAGTGGTAGTCAAATGCAACGCATACGAGTCGGAAGGCAGAATACTTTACAATGTGTCAGATAAAAATGCATTAAAATGCGGTTTACGGCATAACCAACGATCGTGATAAATATTCATGCAAATATCCATACATCCTGGATTCTTTGTAAAAAGGAAAATAAGAATGTCGATGGATTATGTGCCATTACCGGCACCTCATTGTTCTTAGTGGAGGGTTCTTTGAAACAGACCAACTATGTTTGTAACACAATTTAATTTTCCTTAGCTCCATCGAGAACCGCCTTATAACGTTTACCCTTTTTTTGGTCGTATAATTTTAGCAATAATATGCCACACTAATATTTAGACCGATGCGATTGTTATCCACACTACTAATTCATTACTTTATATACTTATTCAGCAAAATAGAACGCTGACATTACGAGAAATCGACTGAAAAGTATTTTTAGAAAAATTGTTTAGTTTGTTATCAAAACTTTTCGGTTGTGTCTGTAATGGTAAAATTTTGTTAACGAACAATTCTTACTAATTTTTTTTTATAGTATAGGTTGATGGATGGGCATATGGGCCACCTGATGGTAAGTGGTCACCATTACCCATAAACAATGACGCTGTAAGAAATATTAACTATTCCTTAAATCGTCAATGCGCCACCAATCTTCGTAACTAAGATATTATGTCTCTTGTGCCTGTAGTTACACTGGCTCAATCACCCTTTAAACTGGAACAAAACAATACTGAGTACTGTTTTTTGGCGGTAGAATAACTGATGAGTGGGTGGTACCTACCCAGACGGGCTTGCACAACGCCCTACCACCAAGTAAAAGTATTTAAAATAACATTCATATTTAGCTCTTACATTTAAGTAGCGAAATTTCAACTAACAGCTTTTTGTAAAGCAACAAATGAACAACGCGGAAGTCACAAACAACAATTGAAATACAAATAGGAAAAGATAATAAATATAATATTATGCAAAAACCATTCGCCTCCATCGATTAAACTCCGTTTACGATAATATCTTCACTATGAATAATGTCATCAGTTCTCGAAATAAATTTAAATATAATAAGCGTTTAATTTAAATATAATAAGTAATTATTTTATTTATAGAAAACAATTAGTTTTATGAAACGCATGTGCGCAGAAAATCACGAAGTGTTGGGTATACCTTTTAAGCCTCGGTCTGCCTTCGTTTAAAGAGTTGTAATTTATTTCATAAGTAAATACATCGATATATTACATATTTCAATAACAAAATCCTAACATAACCTAAAAAGGTCATTGATATTTTAAGTCAATAAAAAATAGAAATAAAATGGACTCTCTATAATGTAAATAAGCACTTCAAACTTATTCTTCAAATTATTTTAACCAAACGATGCATAATACTTAATATTAACAAGGCAAATAATTAAGCAATTATTGACTTGTTATCACGACTATTTTATTCAAAATATTAATTCTATAAATGTACAACCCCGTTAAAGCAATTACACGTACAATAAAGATCACCGAAAATACAAAAAAAAAGTATCATAATTATTATAATTAGGTCACATAATGCCAAGTCGAGTCCGCCGAAAACTCATTATGAATACTAAGTGGATTACCGTCAAAGAGACAGATTCCTTTAATCGTGTTAATCGAAATGAACTGATATTGAAAACAATTGACGGGGTAGCGCACGACTTGAGTACATGTTTAGTGATGATAAATTATCGATTGTTTCTAAAAAATATCGATTAAATTAAGACTATAATTCATTTTATAGACCGAATAACAATCATTGTATTTTCTATGATTTAAGTGTTCTTGAATAGGATTTTCTATTCAATATAGTTACAACATATCATACACTGTTCATACCGAGCTAAAAATATTTGTTGTATTTTAATAGACAAAAATTTAAACCTAACGATTTTTCATCCTATAATGTTTCCTATAATGTTATAACAAGATTTTCGCCCGATTCACTTGCGTTGCTTCACATCAAATTTCATCAAATTCGGGTAATTGATTTGATAGTGAAAAGCGACAGACAGATAAATATACTCTCACGTTTATACTAATAATATAGATTTATGAGTAATATATATTACAAGCATTAATGACCAATGCTTTTTATATTCGCATTTATACATTAAACTGTTTTTATATTACTAATGGTATCAAGTACCCAACTATGACAGGTTTATGCCTAGCTCAGAAGTCACGAACTTCCCTATTGTGATTATAAACTGTTTCCTTAAATGAATAATTTAATTTAATACAGGCTGCTATACTGATAGTTAATTAAAATTTAATATTTGATAAAAATAATTAAATTAAATCAAATAAAAAGTATCAAAATGTCTTTGAAAATATGCAAATGAAATGATTTTCATAATATTGCGATGAAATTATTAACCAAAAAGTAACAAATCACCGTTATTATTTAAATATCGAATTATATTTAATAAGAATTCTTTCAACTATAACAATCTAAATATTTAAAAAAAATACCATAAAAATAATCGATTTTAATATTTCATTTCATAATCATCGATATAAGTTAATAACCGCTCTAGTGATTTCATAAAACGCACGATTTTCATGTCCACTGCCACGTGTGCGCGGCGCAAACACGACTCAAGCTAACACCCTGAATTTCAAATCAGTTATTAAAATTATTCTTTGTTTTCACCCTTTCTAATCGCCTTTTACGCACGCTCTCTTAACACGTGCCGGACGACGGAGGTGAATTTAAATCGATATTTTAAAAATGTGATATCGATTAAAACACAAAGGGATGTTAACGGTACGGCGGCGATTGTATCGATGTTCCTTTCGGGACCGTTAGATGTCGATTGTAGCCGGCTTTTCGGTTTTTTCTTTTATGATCTCATCCTATGAAATCGAAAATTGATAAATATATAAAATATTTCCTGAATATATAATATGCGATAGAAATTTACCAGTCTTTTTCAGTTATTACATAATTTTTTTATGAATAGTCATGCACTTTATATTGTTTTTACAATGTATTAACCGATTACGATGATAAGATTTACGGAAACCTATCACTAGTCCGTTGTTATGTTGCCAATAAACAATATTTATATTGCCATGGTTTTGAATGGTGGGTGGAAAAAGAATTATATTTTTGCAGTGCAATGACCTATCGATGAAAATGACCGGTTACCATTACGTGCCCCATTTACTTCACCTAGCTGTTCTAAATCAATTATTTAAAAAAATCCGCTCTGGTACATTTATTCATCAACAGCGAAAAGGAACGTGTATATTAATATTTTAATTTGATGAGTTTAAGTCTAGACAAATAATTATTTCGAACATTAAGACTTTTGTCAAATATTAATGTTTATTTTTAATGTACTTTTAGGGTAATTGCTATGTTACCTCTATAATATAGACTGCTTGCTGAATTATATTAACAACTATTATTCTCATATAAATGAACTAAAAAAAAATACAATTAGAACTCCGCAATTCGATGTTATTTAATAAAAAGAAAAGTAAACGTACTCCAAAGTTATTATTTGTTAACATTTTTTATCCAGCTCAAGCGCGCGTGCCATTTATTCTCTTATAACAAAAAAAAGTTGAGACCACGTGCGTTGGGCGTGTTTTATCGCAATCGCAATAACGATTATGGTGATATTAATAGTCGTGAATTTACCATAAGTAGTAAAAATTTAAATCACGTCTACATAACGTTTAACACAGCAGCGATTTGTTTTATTCTCTTTCCTTGAGAGAAATATTCAGGGGTAACTTTAGAAATTATAGAATTTTGTTAGTAACCCTGTAAGCCATTAGATACAGGATTCGGTAATATTAAGAGGTAGGAAGATTAATTTTTGTCGCAGAGGTAGCTATATATTCAATGTAATCATGTAAAATGATAGTTGAAAGCTATTTTAAGTAGAGGCTCTCCTTTCTTATAATTCACCTCAAAGGTGAAAAAAATAAAATACGGACATGAAAATTCAATAATGTTTGCCCGAGTTTGAACCCGTAATATTCGATTGAAGGCCATCTTGATTTTAATGATACTTGACTATTATTGAACACTAATATGAGAGAGGTTCAGAAATTGTCAGAAATGTTAACTTCAGTTTTTAATAAAACAAATTAGTCATCGACGTAAAGGTACTTAAAATTAACTAAAATAATTAAATCAGTTTAATCTTGTAACAAATTTTACATTCATATTCTTGAACGAAATAACTCAAATTTTCCATTTGAATATCCAATTCTGAATTATAAATCCAATTTTGATTAAACGACATTAATGTGTTTATTTGGAAAACCACGAATTAAAATAGATCGTATGTTTGAAAGACTGAAAAAACCATATAATCAAAAGTAAGCTAAAGCAAGTGTTACGAGAGTAACCTTAGCCTTCGATACGGTTTTATGACATTTGATTCTATAGCATAATTTATATCACATTATTATTGCATTATTATTAATATAGCAGGAGCTATTGAATTTACTTTATTATATACAATTATTATTGTAATTAATTGATCAATAATTTGTAAAACTGTAATTAATATTATTTTTATGGCATAGCATTTAATACTGGCATGTAACTCTATTTCTTATTTTAAATATGATCGATCTGTCATTATAAAACAATTGGACGATAGCGGGGCATTCTAACAAAATATAGAGATATTGAAGAAGAAGATCATTGTAAAACGATGATATTATTTTGGCCATCCCGAACTACTGAAATTACACAAGCTTAAGCAAAACATAGAATAAGCTAACAAAGCTTATTTTAAAAATAGAATAAGAGCGCCATCCGTTCAATAAAAGGCGTATTACATGTAAAATGCATTCCACATAAACCTCAACTTAAGTAAAACGAACTCTTGTCAATAGATGGCGTTACTAAGTCGAATGTGTATTAAAAGGTAATATCAGACACATATTACTGGGCAATGTTTACTTCAGTACATTAATCTGTTACCAGAATTGCAAAATCCAATATTTTATATTTTAAATATTGAATGAGTTCACTTATGAATTAATTTGTCATTTTCGTTATTCTTTTTGTTGTACATGTTATTTTGTAAGAGCAAAGTTAATGAAAAACGAATCGTCTGAATCCAGCTTTAAATGTACAAAAAATAAGTGATATGCGCTACTTTTAGACTTGCCACGAGGCAAATACTAATATATACTGAAGCACAATGCGAACTTCTAGCACGTTTCAAAGTATAATAACCTTTACTACGAATAATAAATTGTTGGTTACTAGATACGTAAATAAAGTATAAGAAAGTACAAGAATATAAAATGTTCGCTCAAGAATTCCTGTAATACCAGAAGGTCCTGGCACATAGTAGTCAAGATGAGATGTCTCAACCGATGATGCTACCCTGTACAAAACCCGCTCTATTGAATTATAAAAGGTGACCAGTTAAATCCAAAGCCAAATTCCTACGTACTGCCCGAAAAGAAGTTATAGAGCATGAACATAATAGATTACCCAACTTATCATAAAGTATCAAGAACAACCAGTTTCACACTATTTTATTGTCAATACCGAATATGCTCAGAGCCCACCAACAGCCACCCGAAATATTGCCTAAATATATGTTATCAATGAAGTCATCATTTTATTTAATATTCCCTAAAATTGTATTGCTTTAAATCAAAAAATGGCTTTCAGTTGATCGATTTTTCACATATCGGACCTCAAAACAGCAATACCGTTGTATGAGTGAGTCAATTTAATTAGAGGAAAAAGATAATATAATATCTTAGTTTCCATGATTTGGCAGAGCATTAATGCAGTTTGAATTTCCATTTTAGGTTGCGATTCTATTCTGTCTTGACTTCTTACTGTAAATAGAGATAGAATAGAAATAGAAAGCCTTTTATTTCTCGCATTGAATTAAAATTAATTATGATTTACATTTCATTATATTTTAGTTATAATATTAGTTAAATTAATAATGATGTAATCTAGTTAAAATTTATAATTGTTATTTTGTTTTAAAAAAATAATAATTGATTTAATATAATTTAAATCAAATGATAAAATCTTAATTAAAATATAAGTTAAAACATTTCTGTTACTTTTCATGCAAACATGCAAGAACCCCTCTTATGTGAGGGTGAAGGCCTCCTCCAGACTTTTCCATTTGGAAAAGTCAACTGGATGACAATCGCCAAAGATATATCACGATTGTCATCCAGTTTTCACCAGCTATTTTTAAAATATATATTTATCTTACTGTAAACAAAAAGGCATAAATAAGGTTATTTGCATTTCCCTCAAATCGAACAAAAACCGGTATGCGATAATTAATAAAACTTATCTCGAAAATACTTGACTAATCGTTTATACATGCTGTATCGACTCACTTGATTACTTAGTATGTAGATTGTATTTGAATTTAATTATTATTGTTTGACAGTTATTTTCTCTACATATAATCAATGATCTAGTTAATTAAAAAAAGAGTTACCATTTCAATTGCACTTTACACTTTTAAGGATACAAAAATAATAGAAATTATATATAATATGTTTGTTAAAATATGTATTACATGTCAAACAATTTCGTATGTACATCTTATACGTGAAAATTTCTGCTGAGATGGCCCAGTGGTTAGAACGCGTGCATCTTAATCGATGATTGCGGATTCAAACCCAGGCAAGCACCACTATATATATGTGCTTAATTTGTGTTTATAATTCATCTCGTGCTCGGCGGTGAAGGAAAACATTGTGAATAAACCTGCATGTGTCCAATTTCATCGAAATCCTGCCACATGTGTATTCCTCCAACTTTTACTGTTACTTCACTGCTACTGCTACTTCATGAAAATTGATGATATGAATGATAGTGGTTAAATGACGATTCAAATGTGCTTGTAAAAGCCTACTTGAATAAAATATATTTTAATTTGATTTGATGTTGATATAAATGCTTTACCGATTACCATGTATTTAGAAACATGTGTGTGATATTAAAAGATAAGGTTTTCAATTTTTATCATATATGGAGACCTGACGATAATTGGTTATCACTACCCATAAACATTAGCCCTGTAAAAGTACAAGAATAGGTATTGCACGAAATAGTTAATATGCACTAACAACCTTAGCAGTTAAGTTAGAAGTTAAATTTATCAATGTACGAGTCAATTGTTGTTCACCCTTTAAACCAAGACACAACAATAATAAATATTGCTATTTGGTGACAAAAAATCTAAAGCTTTAGCTAGCATCAAGAAAATATAAGTTTTATATTATCTATATTGCTGACATTTGCCTTTAAACAAGGCAGCTCATCACTTGTACAACTTTCAATCTATCGCAAAGCAGTGGGAACGTAATATGTGTTATGGAAGCTGGGTTATTTTGGTTTGGTATTGCTAGTATTTTTTTAATAACATTTTATACAGTCGATCTCGCTGCGGGCGTATTTGCAGAGCGTGCACTGCACGTGGGCGGTATGTATGTGTATTGTAAAAGTATGGCTTCACATGAAGAAATATGACGATCTTTAAATTTAAGTCTATTTTCAATATTCTTCACAATGAAATTGCTATAACTTTGTTTCTTTTTAATAAAGATTTAAGTTAGTTTCCGTCTGAGACTTGATGACATGAGAGGGAAGAGAGAATAATGATACCCGTTGTACTTTTTATTATACGTCTCACAAGGTGTACGTAAAATTTCAGAATGATCGGTTGAATAATTAAGAATAAATAAATATGAGACAACATCACATACATTACTCTGATCCAAATGTAAGTAGCTAAAGCACTTGTGTTATGGAAATCTGAAGTAACGACGGTACCACAAACACCCAGACCCAAGACAACATAGAAAACTAATGGTAATCTACATCGGCTCGGCCGGGAATCGAACCCGGGATCTCGGAGTGGTTCGTATGAAAACCGGTGTACACACCACTCGCCCATGGTGGTCGTCGAAGTTAATAAGTTATTAGTTTTCAGTTGATTCATTGAATGTGTAATATTAATATAAGCTAAATAATACTTTCACATTGAAATTGTTAAATATAATGTTAAAGTATCACCATTTCTTTACTTGTTTCCATTGACTCCTACATAAAAGAAGATGTATACCTGAAGTCAAATAACGATTTAAAAAAAAACAGTTTTACTGTTAGTATGATCTTTATTTTTATTTTATAAATTAAATGCACCGTATTCAAATTTAGAGTATCGTATCTCTTGGTTGGGATAAATATTTCTTTTGGCCGTCGCAAATCTGTGCCTCGATGGGACGAAACACTGAAACGTCAGGAAGAAATTAAGCTCTAAATTAAAGTATCTGATACTGTGATAGTAAAACGCATTTTAAATTATTTTACAATAAACATCTTTTATAAATATCTCGCCTGTGAAAAAAACTACGCTTCAAACCTCGCATTCATGTGGAAAATTTTATGCAATACATTCATACAGATTATATAACCGCCTTTTTCATTCACCGCTAGACACAATAAATATAAGCGTATAATAAATACTTGGACATAATAGGAACATGTATATAAACCTTTTCAAATCGGCTAATTCAAATATAAATTATATTTATGATGTTATACGATTATCAATGTCAAAAAGACCTAAAACTCAGGTTCAATTTCACACAGCCCTACCACCAAGTATTTAATATATAGTAGGTATCACTCATCAGATATTTTACCGCCAAATAACAGTACTCAGTATTGTTATGTTCCGGTTTGAAGGGTGAGTGAGCCAGTGTAACTACAGGCACAAGAAACATAACACGTTAGTTCCCAAGTTTGGCGCATTGGCGATGAAAGGAATGGTTAATCTTTCTAACAGCGCCATTGTCTATGGGCGGTGGTGATCATTTACCATCAGGTGGTCTATATTCTCGTCCGCCAACCCAATGCATAAAAAATACTAATCACATCACATACATTTCAGTCTTTAAGTAAGATAAAATACTTACTGCCTCGCTTTTCGCAGTTAATTTTGTACAAAGTGCACAAATCCTCAAACTCAGCAAGGAATGTTTGCATGTTGTCGAATCCGCAAACTTTATCGCCACCCGGCGTACAAGTTCTTAGTTTATAACAGTAGTACTTAGCGAACTTCTCCCTTATTGACGGACTATCTTCATATGAAGGATGCTAAAATAACATGAGTGTTAGTTGTTATGCTCATTGATGTTCAACTATTGGCAGAAGACTTCTGGTTACGATTTTTAAATCTAAGAAGCTAATAATAATAAAGCTGTTAGATATAATGAACGAAAATATCTTAGTACATCTCCAGTATCTGGTAAGTACAATTTCAGAAACGAAAATATGTATAAATTATATCAAGCGCTAGAACAGGCCTGAAAATTCTATAGATTGCTATTCTATATATTGTTATACAAAACGAGCATATTAAGTCAAATAAAAAAGTGGCTGCATTAACAAAATGAGAACTCAGATTAATAATTCTATTGAAATATCCTGTGATACTATATTTAACATGGCAAATGTTCAAACAATAAACTTTGTCTTATTTTATCTTATTTAAGTTAATAGCAATACATTTTATTAATATTTGTTTCACTACATTAAGATTATCGTTATTATTAACATAGTTTATTATAATTCTGTTAATATTATAGATTAATAATGAATGAGTTACTTACATTAGTAAGCGCAGAAATTTCCACATTGAGTAATGATAATACTGAAATATTTTATATATATTAAAAATTTAATTTAATTAAACTCTCAATTTCCATCATGAAAGGAAACAATAATTCATTTATCTTTTAAGCAGACATTTTGTAAAATTGCTTACTTATTAAAATGATGTAATTTACCGAAAAATAAATCCGTTCAAAACGTTGCATATACATAAAACACATAAGAAGTAACAACTTACCGACAAATAAATTATTGTTAAGTCAGTAATAAAATATGAAATTGATCTAAACTTCAAACCGATATTTAACTACGTATTGTCTTTTGGACAAATACTCTAGTTTCTGAAATTAATTTTATCATAAGCTCTCCATTCGTATGAATTATAAAATATATCTGGTATAAAATAATATAAAATTATATTAGTACTAGTTTTGATTATGGCCATATAAATGTATACTCTTATGTAGAGTGTTATCAATGTGAGATTTAAAGATTTAGATGAAGTTTGACCAATCACAAAGTTGGAATATATAATTATGTTTTTGATATGAAGCTGTAGCATATCAACTTCAATTTATATCATGTAATTGCTATACATTTGAGATAATGTATATTTTTGCGCTTGTGGTTTTGAATATTAGGTCTCAAGCAAATTCACACATCTGAAACTCTTCTATATAAACCATTACAAACACAAATTAAATCAATTCGTCATCGCCGATATTTATTCGTTTAAGTTCACACACACACACATACACACATTACATCATTAAGATCGCTTATGTCGGATTAGCCGTTTTCACGAGACTTTTTAAATGGATTGGGCGCCAAATATTTATCAGTTACACAAACGATCACAGATCTATAGAATATAATATATTAACATTTTTTATAGAAAATCTAAATAAACATTACTAATATTGGACAAATTATTCGTTCAAAATGCGTGTTTTAAAAAATCTACATTTCAGGGTAAAATGAATATTCACCCATATAAATTACTTGCAAGATATTTCTGAATGATGTCCTAGTTGTATCAAAAAAAATTATTCATAGATATTACCGTTCTACTATAAAATACGTTATTATTAGTTATTCTATACTAATATTATATACTTAACGGAAAACTTTGTAATCTCCGAAACAAATGATCCTAATATAAAGTATATTCCTCAGTATTTTATTCATAATAAGAATATATTAACACCGTATTATTTTCTTTATAAATAAATGCCACCCGCGCGAAGCTGGGACGGCTCGTATATAATATTTCTTACCTATACAAATATTACACAAGAAGTACATTTGAAACGATTGAGACTTTTCGTAAACAAAAGGCTTTTGGTCTTAGTCTTAGTAATAAATGGACTGAAATGAAAAGCAAACTAAACGCTCAATTGAATTTAATGTCTCCTGCAGAACTTCAAATTTGTGACGGTGAAATCTGTAAAGAGTATGACTATTAGAAATTAACTGCATTCGTTCCGCTGTTGTTCTTTGATTTCAGTTCTTCTGTAATGAAAGATTTTTGTATATCTATTTTTGTCATCATTATCTAGTAATATAACAAATATATTCAATTTATAACTAAAACTAGAAACAATAATTTGTTTGAGAATATTAATTTTAATATGTATATTTTTTTATTTGGTTAAATATTTCATCACCGATATACAACAAACAACAACAACAGCCTGTAAATTCCCACTGCTGGGCTAAAGGCCTTCTCTCCCTTTGAGAAGAAGGTTTGGAACATATTCCACCACGCTGTTCCAATGCGGATTGGTGGAATACACATGTGGCAGAATTTCTATGAAATTTGTCACATGCAGGTTTCCTCACGACGTTTTCCTTCACCGCTGAGCACGAGATGAATTATAAAGACAAATTAAGCACATGAATCAGCGGTGCTTGCCTGGGTTTGAACCCGCAATCATCGGTTAAGATGCACGCGTTCTAGCCACTGGGCCGTCTCGACTGATCATCACCGATATATTTTGGTCATATTCTCAATTAAAAACTTCAAAGATATATTGGAAATCAATAACTGTTGAATGAATTATTCTGTATAGTTAATAATTGTGTTATACTCGCCATGGTCGTAATTACAATTATGCTTGTACAGATCACATGCGCTATTGAATTTACGCTTCAGATTTTGTCGTCGGTCTCTACCGCATACCAATCCGCCTTCCGCGTGACAATACTTAGCTCGCCAACACCAATACTCACTGATTACAGCCGCTTTACGTGGATCTATAGCTTTCTGAGTTACCTAAGGAATCAAATAAACGCTATTAAAATCACCCATCATAAATAAACAAGAAATCCTCTTAAAGACATCGGCCTTAGCATATTATTAATTAAGCTACAGTACATTCTAAATCATCAGGATTGAAGATAATCAGCCATCCTTTATTAAGCTGTAAAGTTTTGTATAAAAAATATATATTTATAATACAATTCTACTTTACTTCCAAACTTTCAATAACAATTTCGATTATTAACTTATTGACTGCATTTAAAGTTACATTTACATGATGGAAATTATGTTTATGTGAATCCTGCAGATATCACTTGATAGAAATTATTTAATGACAATATCTTACAGTTTATGTAATGCTCAATACTAAAAGTAAGTTAAGGTTTGTATTAATGTGGTTTTATTTAAAAACAAGTTTTGATTTAATTTATTCTCTTTTATTATCCTTTTTTACGTCATCGGCTTTGAGTTTTGCTACTTCTTTGAGTTTTGCAACTTCTTTGAGTTTTGCTACTTCTTTGAGTTTTGCTACTTCTTTGAGTTTTGCTACTTCTTTGAGTTTTGCTGCTTCTTTGAGTTTTGTTTCATCTTTGAGTTTTGCTACTTCTTTGAGTTTAGCAACATCTTTAAGTTTTGCTACATCTTTGATTTTTTCTTCATCTTGAGCTTCTTCTATAGCCAGTTCTGCATCTTGCTCCTGATTAGAGTCTTCTTCGCGCTTATCTACTGATTTTTCTTCATCATTCTCTTGTTTTGAATTTTCTTCGTGTATTTCTGTTGATTCTACTGCATCTTGCTCCTGTTTAGAATTGTCTTCGTTCATTTGCAAAGATTCTGCTTCTTTCTCCTGCCTAGAGTTGTCTTCATATTTTTCTGATATTTTCTCTTCATCTTGCTCCTGTCTGGAGTTTTCTTCCCCTAATTCGAATGACTTTTCTGCACCTTGCTCCTGTTCAGAGTTTTCTTCGGGTGTTTGTAATGATTTTCCTGCATCTTGCTCGTCGTTAGGCATTTCTTCATTCTGTTGTAATATTTTTTTATTTGATTTTTCTTCAATTGGCGGCAAATTTTGACACCGTCCGAGTGATACTTTAACATAACCTGAAAATAATAATGCAGTCTTATTATACGACTATCAATTATTTTTTACTTTTACGATGGTGTTTGGTTACTTTCACCAGGTAACTAATGATTACATCAAAATTCTATATAGATATTTGAATTACAATTAATCATACATACAATGATGTGAAGGATTGATGTTGGATAACATCACATTATTATTTTTTAATATTGGACATCACATACATTAATCTGATCCCAATATAAGTAACTAAGTCACTGAGTTATGGAAAATCAGAAGCAACGATGTTACCACAAACACCCAGACCCAAGACAACATAGAAAACTAAAGAAATTTTACTACTTCTACTCGACCGGGAATCGAACCCGGGACCTCGGTGGCGAGTCCATGAAAACTGGTGAACACACAACTAGACCACGGAGGTTGTTAATTAAGTGGCACGATTTCACCCAAAAATTACGTATCAGTGTAGTGTTTATTTTTTTATATTACAACAGTCTTGTTGTTTATTACACTAACATAAAGGTCTTAACTTACTGGTTCCTTGTAAGCAATTATATTCCTTCATATCACACGTATCAAAAAATCTACGGGTACCCTGAATTTGATCTTCACCACAAATTTCTATTGCATTATGTAAACAAGTTTTTGCCGTAAAACATTTCTGGAAAATGGAGAATTATTTTACTCATCACTTTATATTAAGTAAATTTTAATTAGGTACTAAACATTATGTAACATAATTTATAAGCAAATACTGGCTTATCTGATTTTCTTTATCTGCGCTCTTTTAATTATCAAATCGTCTATAAACTTGATTTATAGAATATTACACTCCACGCGACGCAACGACCATTTGAATAAATTTGATAAAATCAATGAAAATCGGAATCCTAACGGTAAGTCTCGAGTGTATCCCTATTACAAGTATGTAAGATTCGATCCAAAAATTTTCATACTCACATTATTGGCTTCAGATTGATAGGGGACGAAGATAATAAATGTTAAACCTGAAATTGAAATATTAAGTGAAATGAATTTCAAATACAAATACATAATACGATAAATAATACTAATTCATATAATATAATGACTAAATAGCGAAGAGTACATACCTACAAAAAATATTTGATATCGCATGTTTCCGTTGTATTCCAAAAGTACTTTCTACATAACAGAAAATTGAATAGTAAACAGTAAATTCCATTAAATCAATAAAAATAAATGGAATTCATTTTATTGTAATAAAAAACCTCTATCAAACCAAACTAAGGTAAAATTGATAATATTAAAGAAGTATGTTACAAAAATGGTTACTTGTTACATTGATAATATCGATTTGTACTCCAAAACATATTCAGCAAAAGAGTTTTCATGTGCGTAATTAATTATAACAAGTATATTTTATATAATGTAATTCGAAAGTCTCGATACAACTGTTAATAAAATAATCGCATGACATATGCTAATCTAACTTATAAATAAAAGAAGTGAGTTTATATACTTTTTCACTGTCTGCTTTCACGGACTAAGTAAATCAAATGTCATGAAATCCTACATAAATGTTGCCAGGGTTATAAAGGCACGCCACAAGGCAAAGCCGTGGACTATATTTATGTGTCTTATGTAACATTATTAATGGAAAATTAATTGTCGGTCTGTTTCTTACTTCATAACGATCTTTAGAACGTATCTCTAGACCTCTGAACTGATTGTGAAGAAATTTAATAAAAAGCATCATGTTATACCTTAGGATCTTCCGGTATTTATATTTTCTGAGCTATATGAGCAATCAGGGTACAGATAAACATATCAAATATTTCAGTCATCATGCTTACAAGCTTCGTTTTGTTCTCACGATCGCAAAAGAAGATGTGGACTCGAATCTAAAAGAAAAGAAGTGCGCTGGTTCATCGACAAGTGTGACATATTTGAATTTAATTGTGAATACGGCACTAGTGAGTATAAACTATTTATATATAATGAAACATAGATACCGAATTATAGTATCTCAGTAGTAGACAAATATATTTACATAAATAAATAAGCTATATTGATTTACTATTAATAGGCTTTGACTGGTTTTTAAAATCCATTTTAAATTATTTAGTAGAAGTTGTTTTTTTTTTTATTTTTAGTACTTATTTGCCGAAAAATATCATATTAAAAATTCCATATTTAAATAGCGCGCAAAAAACGCTACTTGGATGGCGCTGCAATGGGGTCGGTGACGTCACTTTCCTGTATTTTAATCTGCGGTACATATAGTAGAAAAGCAAAGTTTACAAGAAAGTGACTTCATCATACCATCATTCATCACCGGCCAATCAGGAGCGTTGTGTCACGTGACAAACGTTTGAAAAAATGCATTATTTTTTTTGGATTTTTGAATAAATTAAGTATTATTTTCAACTTTAGTGAGTAAATAACCATTTTTAAACTCATAATATACACTGATTATAATAATTCACAATTTATTTTTCGCATTTTCAAATAGCCTATTCAACGTATACTTTTTTGACTTTACATTCTTTGTTTCCAGAATTCGAAATGGCTCCTATTATAAAATGTCAACAAGTCCCACCATTATAGTCGACAAACAATCCATCACAAAATATTCACATTAATAGTTACAAAACATTATACGTCGAAACTCATAAAATACCTAGATTACGGGAAGTTTAAGTTATTTCTTAGACAATAGTATGTTTTAATAAACAAGGTGCTAATAACACCATGCAACTAGCTTTATTTGCAGTGCGTTCTACAAAGCAGGATAGCTTGCTCGACATCGAAACTAAAATGTCAAATAAATTAACAGGTATTTTAAAGGTTATTTCAATTAGTTTTCTTTAGTTATTTATATATATAAAGATAAAGTTTTTGACTATAAAAGAACTAATAAATAGATGAGCCAACTTTTTTGTCTTAGTGTGCGTTACAGCTACGCTCGACACTCGCCGAACGTCATACTACTTTACTAGTGTGCGTGTATTTCGTGCCTAACTGTTGGTCAACATTTAATTTCGCGCGTTCTCCCCTTTGACAGTATATCTAAATATATAAATAATAAAACTTGATTTATTTTAAATTATGTTCTGTTACACGCTTCCCTCTTTTTATTGAAAATTAATTATTAAAGTATTACAATTTAATTAGTTTGAAGATAACCAATCGACCGATAATTATTAATCTTCGCCTATAGTAAATGTATAATATCTATTATATAATAAAAGTTATGTAGGCCTATGAATGTATCTCCATTCAATTAGGTATATAGATACGTTCCTCGTATCTGTGTTTACACTGGGCTGCAAAGAAGTTGGTTATTAAACGATACTAAGTAATGACTGAAAAAAATCCATCAACTGACCAGACTGCTTTGAGTAATACTTTAATACTTTTTTTACTTTCAGTGATTTTGGTGGTTTTCGCTTTAATCACCTTTGTGTCGTCACATGGACCTCCATTGGAGCGCGACAATGAAGACATAGCAATGGGGAGGAAGGTAAAAAAAGTACGACATATTCTATTCTAATAATTTTTTAGAAGACCGATAGACCATCTCTTTTATTCCTTAATAAAAAAAATGTACGTCTGTGTTATTATTAAAAAGTGATGTAAATAAAATAATTAAAATAAACCTAATAAATAGTCTTTTAAAGGATCAAGCATGCAAGTCATCCAGAAATTAAGTAGCATTGAGAACATTTTAACTTTTCAATTGATCTTATCTAGTTAGCATGTGTGTACTATGACTAAATATTAAACAGACTGAACCGATCTGATCTGAAATAATCAACTCATTTTTAATACTTTAGATGGGTGCCAAATGGTGCAGCATGGCGAAGGTTTGCAATCACGATCGCGTGCCAATCTGTGGCATCAGTCACGCTGGCGATGTGATGGGCTTTCGAGACCTCTGCGATATGTTTGACTATAACTGCATAAGAAGAAGGAGTTAGTGCATCTATTATATTGTTTTCTTTTGTCTTTTTATTCTTTGTACCAGTTTGAAACATGCATGCATGAGTAGATTCGAAATTTTAAAAATAATCAGTTCGTTGTGATATATCTATTGTAAAGTAAAGTAAATAGTAAAGTAACAGCCTGTACATTTCCCACTGCTGGGCTAAGGCCTCCTCTTCCGTTAAGGCGAGTGTTTGGAACATATAGGCGAGTGTTTGGAACATATTCAACAACGCTGTTCTAATGCGGGTTGGTGGAATGTACATGTGGCAGAATTTCGATGAAATTAGACGCATGTGTCTAATTTCATCGGTTTCCTCACGATGTTTTCCTTCACCACCGAGCACGAGATGAAGTATAAACACAAATTAAGCACATATATATACAGGTACTTGCCTGGGTTTGAACCCGCAATCATCGGTTAAGATGTACGCGTTCTAACCACTGAGCCATCTCAGCTCTATTGATGAAAGAGAAATGGCTATCTAAATATTTTTATTTTTTGATATATGACGTCGGACGAACAAATAGACCACCTGATGGTTACCCACGCCCATAGACAAAGGCACTTTAAGAAATATGAACCATTCCTTTCAACCGTGGAACGTAAGACGTTATGTCCCATGTGCCTGTAGTTAGACTATCTCACCCATCCTTCAAAACGCAACACAGCAATACCGGGTTGGGTGTTTGGCAGTTGGATAACTGATATAGAGGTGGTACCTACCCAAACGAGCTAGCTCGAAGACCTGCCACCGAGTAATAAATGCAATGAATATTATCATGTCGCTTAGCGCTTTAAACATTGAAATATAGAAATGCAATAATAATAATTGTGATATTAAATATCAATTCAATAAAATGTAATTTTATTTCAGATTACAAGCAAACAACCTGCCCAGAAGACAAGTCGGTATTGACCGTGTCGCGTCGCCCAACCAACAGTTTTTATGATGATTAATTTCATTTGTATATATCATTATAAAATAAATGAAATATATTTTGTGTTTTGTAAAAGAGTATAACTTGTCTGTACGTTATTTTAAATAAATAAAATAACCTATTAAAATGTAATCTTGTATAATTAAACAAACCCATATTATTGTTCCGGTGTTATCTGATATATATGAAATAAATAACTTCTTTTTTAAATAAAAGAGTGTATTTGTATATATATAGTGTATTTTAAATACGAAGGGTTTTAATATATGTACGAGAAAATCATGGGTTTCTGATTTGAGTGATTGGAGATATAATAAATAAGTTTGAAAGCAAACATTGAAATGGTATCTGTTCCCTCGTTCTTAATGAATCTGATAAGAGAATAATCTCATACAAATGATGAAAGTTTCGACCAATCTTTCCGAGGCACTGGATTGTTCTAACTTCCAAACTTCGAGCTGCTGCTGAGAATTTAGCTATACGTAACCTAATGATCCAAAATATTTTATTAATCCGACCTGACTTTTAACCAAGGACTAACAGTTACACGCTAATATCTAGATCAACTGTTTTGTTTGTTTGTGTTGTGTTAACCGCGACTACAAAGCTGTAGTGCTTAATAACACTGTAATAACAGAGATTATGTATGTAATTAACTCCTAATTACATGTTATGCTTATTAAATTTTGTATTTCGCTATACTATCTTTTTATAGATGGATTAAAACATAATTATATATAACGGTTACATTCTTAATTCCTATAGCATAGATATAATTAGAACAATCAGTTATGCCTACGGAAAATTTTAACAATGTACTTCATACATTAAAAAAAAAGGTCTTGAAAATAAATAATAATTTTAACCAAAAATAAAACCGACTTCAAAGAAAACACTACTTCAAAGAATATTAAGGGTTCTTACAAACGAACGGCAAGTTGTGAACGGCAGCCGTCGCCACCTATCGACGACAGTCGTCAACGCGTCGGCGGCAGCAGTCAATACGCCGACGGCTGCCGCCGGCAGGCGACTACGGCTGCCGTCGACAGGCGACAACGCTTGCCGCGAGTAGCAGTCTTGGTCGGCTTGTACAGGAGCCAGTTGCAAAATGGCGTCCGATGAAGAAACATTGTTATTGCTTTTACTCCGCCATCGCCGACGACAACGAAAAACAAGGACACGTTCAGTTTGGGTTGAAGAGTTCAGTTATTATGGTATTTGAAACAGAATCCTCAGAGGATAGGCTTTCAATTTTTGTAAGTTGACTTTTCGGTCTTTCAGGATGTGTTGTAGTGGAGTAAGCCGACCATAATAACTTCAGTTATCTCTTCTCAGAATAATTTACTTTTTGTCTAAATTATTGTTATATTGTTTGTTTTTATGTTTTGTATGGTTTTACTACAAGTTGATTTTAGAGAGATATTGAACGTTCCAAAATAGATGTCAACTCATCAAAAGAAGCGACTGACATTCGAAAGTAATTGAAAAAATTTTTTTCGGACCTTCGCAAACGTGGATATAGTGTATAAAAATCTCCCTCTCCTTCTTCATCGGACGCCATTTTGCAACTGGCTCCTGTACAAGCCGACCAAGACTGCTACTCGCGGCAAGCTTTGTCGCCTGTCGACGGCAGCCGTGGTCGCCTGCCGGCGGCAGCCGTCGGCGTATTGACTGCTGCCGCCGACGCGTTGACGACTGTCGTCGATAGGTGGCGACGGCTGCCGTTCGTTTGTAAGAACCCTAATATGCACTAAAAAGTAAAAAAAAATAATTAATTATTTAAAATATTTTTAGAGTTCTTCTAAATAAAACGAAATGAAAAATATTGTACTTTTCAAAAGTCAATTTTCCATTATATAATGTAGTTGCAATTATTTTTATATTTGGAGCCGGTGTCAGCCACGGGCACACGCCTCAACAATCGAAAGAAGCGATACGAGTCCCTTGATTGACACAGTATATTGTCGTATGAAAGGTAATTTGTAAAAAACATATTTCTTAAAGTATTCTCGTATCATTTTTTGTTAGATATATTGTAGGGTTTTCTTGGCTGATATCAACTTCAAATATAACAATAATTATAACTACATTATGTATCTGTGTAATTATACCTGTGATGCAAATGTACCAAAATTATAAAATATATTTTAGAATAGGTTTATCAAAACACGTATAGGGTAATTATACAAGATATAAGTCTACATGAGAATGTTTTACACAATGGCCTGTTAGCTAACATCCGTTTATTGTGCGATCCGCAGCTACCATTTATACGTGCGACAGGATCGATGGCAAGTCAACAGGTTCTGAAATGACTACAGTTTAAAGCTTTTAATTATGTTCGTTAAAATATTTTTCTTGCTACAAATACTTGCGCTGACAAATTCACATATCGTTGGAGATAAAACACATTTGGTGAGCCGAATATGTATATTTTTGTTAAATATTTACACTTTTATACAAATAATAGCTGCTACCCGTGGCTTTCCTTGCATAGAATATGAATATATTTACAAATTAACTTAAAATATTACGTTAAAGATTGGCATACTAAGAATTTAGCTGTTTGTTTCCAAAATATTTTTTTGGAAACAAAGAGGTAAATTCCAGCCATTTTTGTGTACCGAATTTCATTTAAATCGATCCAGTAATTTTGGCGTGAAAGCCAGGCAGACAGAGATATATGTTGTTTTATTCAGAAACAAAAATATGAATATGTTTATTTTTTTATTTATAATATAAGCTACGTTAATTAATTTATAAATTAAATAATTTTGTTTTCGTTTTCTAATGAATACATTTGTTTTCAGACAGAATTAAAGAAATTATGTGAGCACGCCTACATTTGCTTTCACGACAACATAATTATTTGCGGTAAATCTGTAAACGAGGCAAGAACATTTCTAGATCTGTGCGACCTTTATGAATACTCCTGTGAATACAACATGGGTAATTAATATTAACTTTACCACCACAAACATAAATTAAATAAGACGCTACGTCTCTAATTAAGATCTCTATTACATGAGCTTTTATAAAATTTTACAAGGCATTATTAGAAGGCAGACTAACTATAAGGTAATTTAACTATCAGCATATAATTAAATAACATCGAATGTGTAATTTGACATTAACTGCGCTCGGATTACCAAAAATGTTATTGTATTAATTATGTAAAACTGACTTATATAACTCGTCATATTAACTTTCTTCAACTATTAAACTAGAGTACTATTGAATTCGCTTTAATACTCTATAATAAGCTGAGATGGCCCAGTGGTTAGAACGCGTGCATCTTAACCGATGATTGTGGGTTCAAACCCAGGCAAGCACCACTATATATATGTGATCTATATAGTCTATGTGTATATCGTGAGAAAAGATGCATGTATCTAATTTCATCGAAATTAGACACCAACCCGCATTGCAACAGCGTGGTGGAATATGTTTCAAACCATCTCCTTAATGGAAGAGGAGGCCTTATCTCAGCAGTGGGAAATGTACAGGCTCTTAATAAAATAAGGAGTTCATTGTTCAAATGTTATATACCATCGTGAAAGCTCGTTGATTCTCATTTAGGCGAGAACCACTGAATAAACCACCGCAGTGAAAACTTATTTGTTTCTGTCCGATTGGATTTAAGATATTAGATTAGTAATACACAACATAAAATACACAATATAAAATATCGGTTATAATACATACTGTATAATAGCTAGCATTGTTTTATGACACGTTTAGGGACATTATCTGATGAGCTAATGTTGGTAGCTTGGTACAAATCAAGAATACGTGGAATGTCGGCAAGAATGCCGTCAGTATTTGCTCTTTAAATCCCAATTCATAGCCTCTAGCGTAAAACTTAACCAGCTGTTATTATTACAGTTCAGCAATATGTTTAAATTTTTTGAAGAGTGTTTTTCTTCTAGATCCAAATGTTTCAACTGTAAATGGGGCAAATACATAATTTTGTATAAGAACGTACCTATGTTTATCACGATAGTTCGCGCATACTTAACTATATTTCAATTTTAACTTGCTAATAATAATAAGTGCTATTGACTAATATAATAACGGTTGCAAGTTTGGTGGCATATCTTTGAACTACTAATATTGAAATAAAAAAAATATCATTAGAATTATTAAAATTAAGGTCTTAATATTATACAAAAAAAAAAAACTGTTCAATACAAGTAAACATGGAATGTTGGCAAGAATGCTATCATTATTTCCTTGTTGAATCCTAATTCATATCCTTTTAACTAAGTTTAAAACTTTAAAATTAGTGCAGACAATAAAGCGACGTGTTATAAAATTTTTTTTGAAAGGTTTTGCACCATTTCTTCATGGGCCAAGTGTGTCAACTGCAAACGTATATTTGTCTCGCTAGTTCGCTTATACTGAACTTTATTTTGATTTAAACTTGCTAATAATAATAAGTGCTTCCAGTTTTCAGGCACGTCAAAGAAGAGGAAGGTGTTTGTCCGAACCCAAGAGAATTAAATCCAGGCGTTGGTTAACTTTATTTGAATAAGATTATGAGAAAAAAACTAGTATTGAAGCCGAGAAGTTTATTTCATATATTTTTCTAATGTCAATTTCAAAATTATATCAAATACAACATATTAAGTATATTTCTTTTTAATTTCCTTGAACATTTAGATATAAAATTATCAATATTATATCTGAACAATTTCAAAAAGTAAAAAAAGAGCGTCCTTATTGATTATTTAGATGATTTATAGTACTGGCGTACAGGAAGGCACGAAAGCGAAGTCTGAAAAAAAAAATACAGAAAAATATAATCACCATCATTTAAATAAATTATTTAAATAATGATTGTTACTAAACTTCATGTTATTCAGAAGATATAAAGGTATATAAATATATATATACTAACTGTATTTCCAATAGCAGTTTACTTGTAGCATGTGACATATATCCTCAAATTTTCCGTAGCCAAAGGCATCATCGTACCCACAAACAGTGTCCATTGTTCTTTCACATAATACAGCCACCGAACACCAAGGGCTTGGTTTGTCTTTCGCGGCTTGAGCATTTGGTACAAACATGGGCTTACTAGCAACAGGACGCGGCTGAAAAGAAAAAACTATTGTTTGTCTTCTAGGTCCAAAAAATACGATTCTACATTATTTCTTATACATAATGGGAAATCGTTTTTGGAAATTAAATCAAAGTGGTTTTTGATTAATACAATTTTATTTTAATAATAGTGGACATTGACTTCACTGATGAGGATGATTCATATTCATAGTTTGTTTCAACATGAAAATAGTTTATTTGGAAATATATTAATTTACTGGAGCAATTAATTGATGACAAAAATTATTAGTAATCAGTCTCACTGCTAGAAACACGATGTTCTACAACGGCCAATGGATCTCCATCGTTACGTAAATCTGCAATTACTATATCCATAAAGAACGTTATGTATTCTGGAAAGCTTTTTGCAAATCTTACAATTGGATGATCCTTATCAGCTTCCCCTCCGCTGCGTCTGGTCTGATGAACGTCCAATTTTTCAGGAAGTTTCGGTATAGGTTGAGCAATCTTTCGGGTTAAAGTGTTCACAAGCTTCTTAGTCGTCTCCTCATTTCTTTGAACCACATTAACGAGGTGCTCCAGAGCCTGAGTATGCTGAATTAATTTTTCTTCCACGAATTGATTAAAATCGCTCAATTTGTTATTACCAGAAGTTCTTCGTGTCCTCTGTCAAAACAATTCACACCAATTATGTAATTTAGATTAAGCATACAAATTTACAAATCACGTAATTTTATATGTAAAAAAACCTTTATTACAACCTTTAACATGGAATCCGATTTCATGGGATACATAGTCCCTAGTAATTTTTCTGAATTTTCAAAATCTCTTTGATAGGAGATGACGACTAAGGAAAGGAAAACAGCACCTATATTTTAAATTTATAATTATTTATTGTTTCTATATACTTTTTTATTCAATAAAAGATAATATGACAGTATTACCTACGGTATATGGCCGCATTGTGTCTATTTGTTGTAACGTACTTCTAACAAATAGGTCGGAAAGAGAAGAAAACACCACTTATACCCTCGATAATCTCGTATACTGTTTGATTAGTTTTGGTACTCGTCTTTTTTTGAGTATAATTAACGATTCATTGATTTTTACTAATAATACTTCATGTGTTATAAACAAATAAGTAGTATCAAATTACCTAAAAATAAAATAGTGCTAATTACAGTTTTGTCAGTAAAGTGATGTGTGCTGTAGTGTAATTTTACACTTTGTTAATTTTGTAGTCCAACATTTTTAAAAGTAGATAAAAAAATTATATACCTAAAATTTGGGAGGGCTAGTTTTGTTAGCTTATAAAACGAAAGCAGTCCTTAGTTAGGAAGACGCCTGTGCTACAATTGTGTCGCCTGCTCGCCACGTAAAGCGTGAAGTCCCTAATCACATAATGATTAATGGAAGATGAAAATTTCAACTAAACGTAGTTTGTACTTTCAAATGTGTGCATGTTATATTTTGTCATCCATGTTATCCTATATCTTTGCTAAGCAACTGTTATCCAAATTCAATTACAAGATTCTTGTAACCATCAAAGTATCACTGAAAGCTCGTGACAGCACTAATATTTTTTATATGTGTACACTTATTTTGCTATTGTGTCAAATTGTACGGTCTCTAAATGTGTTAAGCAATCAATAATATTCCCAAAAATGAAACCTACATATTAAAAAACCGAACGCATAATAATGAATATGATATAGCAT